>NC_133616.1:3183316-3235393 GCF_964106895.1 Numenius arquata
AGTTTTTTATCTTAGCAGTGGTAAATCTTGCAAGACAGGTGCTGGTGCAGAAGTTCTCTCCACGCTGGATTTCTAGGATTTCTCATTTTTAATGAATGGAGAAAACGTGGCCCCCACCCAGCCACGGATCAGTGCAGTCATCTAAAGAAGTTGGGTTTAAATTACTGACCTGGAAGTCAAATTCTCCGTGTCTCGTTAGCGATGCATTGGGTTATCCTGGGTCCACGGTTCGGGGGGACCACCAGAAAAAGATCATTTCTGCCATTTATTGACCTTCTTTTTATAAAAATACATTTGAAATTGTGTGCGTGAAGGCAACGTGGGTTATATCCCTCCTTAAAAATCGCTTTATCCTTGTCTATATTCCCAAGACAAACCTGCAGACTGTTGGAGGCGTATGTTGAGTGTGAGAGAGTCCGGGCTGATTGCAGCGAGTTCCAGTCTTTAATCTAAAATTGATTATTAAATTGCTACGCTGCGATCGCAATAGATGGCAACATTGATCAGTCTGAAGAAAGGCTTAATAATAAAATCGATGCGTGACTGTTACTGCCTGAAAAGACAGATCAGAATGCTATCTGATGTATTTTATGCTGGCCTTCCAGCTGAGAGATCATAGAATCATAGAGTCATTCAGGTTGGAAAAGACCCTTGGGATCATCGAGTCCAACCATCAGCCCCACTCGACAAAGTTCTCCCCTACACCTTATCCCCCAGCGCCGCATCTGAACGACTCTTAAACACATCCAAGGATGGTGACTCAACCACCTCCCAGCCTATTCCAGTGTCTGACCGCTCCCAGACGATGGGATAGTAAGAGCTGAGCCTCTCAGATGTAGCTCTTGGACTTTCTAATGCGATTTTACCTGGTTTTTTTTTTGTTTTTTTTTTTTAAAGCTTAAGATGTTTTTAAAGCTTAAGATGTTTGTTAAACGCAACGAGTGGGACCATTCCCAAGGGGTTGGACTAGATGATCTCCAGAGGTCCCTTCCAACCCCATATCATTCTGTGATTCTGGATTCCCAGAGTGTCTGCGAAAACAGTAGCTATAATCTGTGACCCTGAAGGTGCAAAAAAAAAAAAAAAAAAAAGCTAGCTGTGTTTGATTCAACTCAAATTAGCATCTTTAATCGCTTTTTTCCCCCCCTTCCCTCCTGGAAGGACAACTACGCGCTGCAGTGCTGGCGTGCAGCCACCTTTGGGGCGAGGAATGACAGCTGTGCAAGGGCTTCTCTCTGCTAGGAAATGTTGCAGCGGTTTAATCATGAGGTTTAACCATTCGTTCTGCTGATGCAACGCTGAGCTGAACGTGTTCCTGTCTACGCTGACCACAAGCCAGGAAGCATTTAAGGAGGGAAGTGGGGAAGTTTACACTGAGAATAAGCAGAGTAGAATATCAGGGTTTTTTTAAGAAAAAAAATAATAATTAAAATCTACATGAGGGCTCGATTGGAGCGAGGCTTAACCTGCTGGAAGAATGGTGATGTCCTGAGAAGAGGGATGGGGTGGCAGAGCGGGAAGGCAGGCACAGCTTGAGGACTTGGAGCCAACATGGGAAGGGATAGAGGATGTTAATGAAAAGGGGGATTTCACAAGGCCAATGAGAAAACAGAATCATAGAACCACAGGATGGTTTGGGATGGAAGGGACCTTAAAGACCATCCAGTTCCAACCCCCTGCCATGGGCAGGGACACCTCCCACCAGACCACGTTGCTCAAAGCCCCATCCAACCTGGCCTTGAACCCCTCCAGGGATGGGGCAGCCACAGCTTCTCTGGGCAACCTGGGCCAGGGTCTCACCACCCTCATAGCAAAGAAGTTCTTCCTAATATCTCATCTAAATATCTCCCTTCTTTCAGTTTAAAACCATTCCCCCTCATCCTGTTGCTTCCCTCCCTGATCAAGAGTCCCTCCCCAGCTTTCCTGGAGCCCCTTTAGGGACTGGAAAGGGCTCTAAGGTCTCCCCGGAGCCTTCTCTTCTCCAGGCTGAACCCCCCCAACTCTCTCAGCCTGTCCTCACAGCAGAGGGGCTCCAGCCCTCTCAGTATCTCCGTGGCCTCCTCTGGTCCTGCTCCAACAGGTCTAGGTCTTTCCTGTGCTGGGCAAGTACCAAAATAGAATGATATGCCAAAGAGAGACCGTGAAGATACGGTGGAAGGGAGTTGGGGATGAGAGTAGGCTGGGAGACAGGGAATTAGAGGTTGGAGTGAATATCGGTGCAAGACACCTAAGAGCAAAGAAATAAAACGATGTGGAAGATTAACTGGGCTGCCCAAAACAGACTTGGGGAGAGAGGTTGTAGAGAGGTGATAGAGAATGGTTTAGGGGCACAAAAGGGCTATGAGAGAGCTGCTCTGCCACAAACTGCTTGTCTGACGCAGGAAATGAAACTTGCTGATGTACCTTTGAGGTTCTGGGCTTTGAACTCAACAGGAGTTAGATGCAGAAGTGCCTTTAACAACCTTATCTTTTAGCTGCCTTAGTTCCTTAAACAGAGATAATAGTGCTGAAAACAATACTCTCCTCCTTACCTCCCGGGTTGCTGTAAGGATGAGCTCCCCCACATGCTCTGAAGTCATCAAGTACAATAACGACAGCCACACCAATGGCCAAAATGGTTCCTCCAGGGCTAAATGTTGGCATTTAGCTAAGTAGAGCTCTGGTGAAGGACCTGACCCCAACATAAGCCAAACCACAGCTGCTCCAGAACGTTGGAGCATCCTGGAAGGTGACACCAGTGTGTCCTCATCAGTCATAGAATCATAGAACAGTTTGGGTTGGAAGGGACCTTAAAGACCATCTAGTTCCAAGCCCCCTGCCATGGGCCGGGACACCTCCCACTAGACCAGGTTGCTCAAAGCCCCGTCCCACCTGGCTTTGAACACCTCCAGGGATGGGAACAGGGACATCTTCAACTAGATCAGGTTGATTAGATCCCAGCATAGGAGACAGCATGTGATTGAATGAAGCTGTCCATGGAGACAGGGTCCTCCTAAAGCAGGTGGCATCTTTGTGGCTTTGGAGTAATTGTATGCTCAGTGTTTGCACCAAACTGCTCCAGTCACAGCAGCAACACAAGGAAGGGGTAGAATAGTTTCCATGTTTTGGGCCTCCAAGAAGAAAGAACCTGGGTGTGCAGAAGTTAAATAACTAACCCTGGAAGCCAAGTGGCCAAGAAATGCCCCTTCATAGGAGACTGTTCCAGCCAGAAGGGTCTTGTGCCCTAAGGCAAGGAAACAGGACACTGAGCTCAAGAAAGATGATAGGGTGGTCCCTTCATTATTAATGGGCAAAGAGGCTTCTTAGCCATCGCTGTGCTTGTTCTGATCATGTCACACCGTGGAGTTTATTCTTAGTCTTAGCCACAGCCTTATAAATAATAAAATGGGTCATGTTTTATCTTACCCCAGCGATCGTTGTAATGCGGCTTTTATCTGAGGCTCGTCCAAGCTCTTGACACGGGCAACATTTAGAAGCAGATGAAATGATTGAAGAGCACAGTACAAAAGGAGGCTCAGCTCTTCCCCAAAACACGCGCTTGGCCGGAGCGGATGCGGCGGGATTTGTTGCTTTGGGAGGGAAGAAATGAGAGAAAACGGGAAAATTGAGGCTGCACTTAGGATGGGCTGTGTTAATTCTGAAAGTGCTTTGCTTAAAGCTGGGACTGCAAAAAAAGAGAAAAAAAAAAAAGAGCTTTTGTGGAAACAATACTCTCTAGCCTGTCATTTCCAGGAGGGGGAGGCATCTGCATGGATGGGCAATAAGGTCTATGTGTGCAGGTCTTGTGGTCACAGCCTTAGAGGCTGGAGTGGGGTAGATACGTGACACCTTGAAGTTGGGGGCCTTGCAGGGTTTCGTAGCTTCTTTCCTGTGAGGGTGGCAGAGCCCTGGAAGAGGCTGCCCAGGGATGTGGTGGAGTCTCCTTCTCTGGAGATATTCAGACCCCACCTGCATGGGTTCCTGTCCAACCTCCTCTGGGTGACCCTGCTTTGGCAGGGGGTTGGACTAGATGATCTCCAGAGGTCCCTTCCAACCCCTGCCATTCTGTGATTTGCATTCTAAGTGCCATTAGAGTCGTTCTGTGTGCTCCTCAGCATTGGGAAATCATAGAATGGTTTGGGTTGGAAGGGACCTTAAAGATCATAGAGGTCCAACCCCCTGCCATGGGCAAGGACACCTCCCACAAGACCAGGTACCAAGCCAAGGCACGGAGGTAATGACCTACCCAAAAGTACAGAAGAACCTGTAGGACAGGACAAGAGGAAATGGGCACAAACTTGAACATAAGAACTTCCATCTAAACATGAGGAGGAACTTCTTCACTTTGAAGGTGGCAGAGCCCTGGAAGAGGCTGCCCAGGGATGTGGTGGAGTCTCCATCTCTGGAGACATTCAAACCCCACCCGGACACGTGCGACCTGCTCTGGGTGGACCTGCTTTGGCAGTGGGTTGGACTAGATGATCTCCAGAGGTCCCTTCCAACCCCATATCATTCTGTGATTCTGTAGCAAATCTGGAAGTGGCCTCCAGGAGCCCACCCATGGATCCACGCTTCCCACCATGCTTCCTGGAGGAAGAGCATTTCTCTCCTGGAAGCTCTTACATCCATAAAGTCTTTGAGAATTAGATAGAAAAAGTCAGTTTGCTGTAACGCTGGGTTCCTGAAAACATATCACAGACTGTGTTTATTCTTTATTTAGTCTTTTAAATTCTTTGTTATTAAATTATTCGTTTATTTTTACAGCCTTTCCAAAGGATTCTCCTGCTGAGGAGCTAAGTACAATTAACAGCAAAATGCTTTTTAGGGAAAACTGCAATAAACAGGTCTGTGCGTGTGCAGGCTTTTGTGGGCCTGCTAAAAATGACTTTTTTCCTCAAGACCTTTGTGTTCACGTGTTTAGTCTTTGTTAACAGGCGAATTGAGTGGGACCAACGGTAAAAGGGCTGAATACAATATGCCGATGTAGCATGTGGTTCAGAGAAGAAATCATAAATGATCTCTTTACCCTGGAAATATTTTCCTTCGGGTGTAATGGTTCAGTTCCTTCCGTTATTTTTTTCACCGACCTCTTTCTTCGGTGTTTACGTGGGCTGTGTGTTTGCAAACAGACATGCAGACCTTCCCTCAGCAGACTTTGGTTTCTCGTTGCAGAAGTTCCCCGAGCTGAAGTTCAAGTACGTGGAGGAGGAGCAGCCTGAGGAGTTCTTCATCCCCTACGTTTGGTCCTTGGTCTACAACTCCGCCGTGGCCCTCTATTGGAACCCGCATGACATCCAGCTCTTCACCATGGACTCCGGCTGAAGAAGATGCCCCAGCCCAAGCCAACTCTTTGTCTTCTTACGGAAACCGAACCTCCACACCGCGTGTTCATAACGTGACCCCTTCCAGCGTGCACCCTCTGACCCCAAAGCTTACGGAGAATGAAGCTCACCGCTAGCGTCCAGTCCGGCGTCCATCTTTTGGAAGCAGGTTGCCACCGACACGCCGCTGGCAACGGACTGTGGTGTGAGGAACTTGATGGCTTGTAGGCAACCTTGTATTTATAGCCCTATAACCTAGAGCTTGTTTGATGAAAATGAGGCCTTACACAGGGGGGTAAGATGTTCCTACCAACCACAAACCTGATCGTCCTTTTAACTTAATGGGGTAAACGAGGAAAGAGATTGCGGACTTTGATTTGGAAGCAGCATTTGTATTTGCGTTTCTTTCAAGCTTCCTTGGGTGAAGCTTTCAATGGCCTGTTGGATTCTGCCGTGGGACGCTCGTAGACCTAATCCCGTGCTGTCGCTCGCGGCCCTTCATTTCGGTGGCACTGTCAAGGCTGCAGTCGTTAAGTTGGTGTCTGCGCTGTCACCCGAGCGAACGAAGCGAGCAGCACATTAATCACATCAGCTCCCAGGCAGATCCAAAAAACTCGATTTAGATGTCGAAATGTTTGTGGGAGGGTTTTTCAATAGCAAGTCTTTTTTTTTTGTTGTTGTTGTTGTTGTTTGACTGGCAAATACTCTACAGAGGGTTAGAAACACCAGCTTTCAGAGTCAGGTCCCTTTCAGGCTTGTTTTACTGGGCTCCTGGGCAAAAGCTGTTCCGGGAAATTGAAAGTGTCGGAGGAGGGGGAGGAAAAAAAGAAAAATCTCCAAAGAAAATAGTTATAAGATTGTAAAATAGACCAATGTCCTGTAAAAGCGTGTGTCATGGTGACAGTGTGTGGTGGGGATCCTTGGCCAAGTTCTGTGTTGAAAATCCCCTGGTTGCTATTAAAGGTTTTATGGCAGAAGTATAAATTTATCTGAATGTAGAATACTTCTCCTTTTTTTGTTGTTGTTGTTGTTTTAAAGTGTCCTTTCCTGATAGACCTGTTCCTGCAGTTGGAAGAACAAAAGAAATGGCTTGACCTGATTTTGAAAGAACATCTCATTTTGCAAAATGAGGGGCGTTTCTTCTCTGGGGAGGCTCCGGATGGTGCCCCTTTCACGTGCGTCCAAGCCCTCTCCCAACACCACGTGTGGGAGACTGTCACCGGTGCATGCCAAAACACAAATATCACGGAATTAATTCCTAAACGCACATGGCAACCCCCTGTATCCACTGCCTGCTCCAGCATGGTGTGGTTTTTGACCTGAAGAATCGGGTCCCTTTGTTTTCAAGCCGTCCTTCGAGTGGCTTTAAATAGAATTTCTTGCACCCTTTCATTTCCCCGAAGGATGCGCTAGGATTGTACTTTCCTTTGATCTGCTTATTTAGAGGTGGAAGTCCGTTTGAGTCCTACACAAATGGAAATGTTGGCTTAAAAATAATAATAATAATAATAATTAAAAAAAAAAAAAAGCTTACCAAATTTATTTAACTATAGCCACAAAGCGACGTACACAGCCCAGGAGCATTTAGGACTTGAAAATGGCAGAAGCTTTTGAGAAAAGGCAATAGTAAAGGTGGACATGCGGTTCTTCTTGGGAAAATATGAGAAATGAGTGAACCATGACTGACCTGCACGTAACTTGACGGTTGGGATTTATGGGGGGTGGAGGGTTGTGTCTTTGAGTAAACATCAAAGGGGAATGACCCTTCTTATCGTAGTGATTTGTAATTTTGTCTTTATTAAAAGACTTAAGAGTGTTTGTGAGTCAGCAGAGCTGCCCAGCCTTTGGAAAGGTCAGTCTGAAGATGCACTTTTAAGCTGTGGAGGCTGAAGCTACTGGGATGGCCCAGTTTTCATCTCTCTTAACCATCCGTGAGCACCTGAACCTGTCCCGAGGTTGAGGTGAGGACCCTCCAGCCCGCTGCCCGCAGCAGAAGTGCTCCATGAGATGCTTCTCAGCCGGGTGTCAAACTGGAGAGCACCCCATTTTTCTTTGAAAGGGCTTTATTTGATAAAGAGAAGAGGGTACGTGAAGCAACGATCTGATAGAATAGGCCAAACCAGCTGGGGAATCAATGGAGGAGTCGCACAGTAAATTTACTTCTCGCCGTCCTCTTGTTGCGATGACATCGAGTTGAAGTGCAGAAGGAACAGGTTTGTTCCGATGGCATAATCTCCTTGCCCGTTGAATTGAACTAATAGGCAATTCTCCCAGGGCCCAGCTGGTTTGGAACAGCTGGAGTTACAATCCAAAGCCGAAACGGCGGAGCCAGACCAAGATTTATGCCGAAATCCACGTTAGCCCCATTGGCTCTTCCAAGAGTTTGAGCATGATGTGGGTCTGGCAGCGTCCTGAATTGTCCTGCAGTTCGGCACAGTCACAGATACTCTTGTTTTCCTTCAGATCCGTAAAGTATCACCTTAGGGATCCTTTTCATTACTTTGTGTGAAAGGTTTATTATGCGTAATAAAAAAAGAATAAAAACAAAAACCGTAAATGCGGGCTGCAGTTGTATTTGTTTCTCATGATGACGTTTGGCCGGCGAGTCTCGGTGTGGTCATCAGAGCTAAGGGGTGTGAGGTTTTATAACCTTCTCTGTCATGTGGAATAAAAAGAGTAGTATTTATTGTATTAAGGCGACAGTTGTTTAAATCGGTGCTTGGTGAAAGAAGGGACACGTCGTGCTGCAATGTCAGGCTGAATCCCACCTAATGGCGGGCTCTTGCCAACTCAACGGTCGCAGTAGGTACAACCCAGAGGAGGGGCTGGGAACATGCAGTCGTAGGGTAGAGGAGAGGAGGGACAGAGCTGTCCCCTTCAGCCCAGACTAGATGTGATGTGTTGCTGCACCCTTGGTTGCTCTTTCCTGTTGTTCTGGCCACACCGCGTAGGGAGATGGTGTCTCCCTGGGCTTTTTGGGAACGAGTTGGGTGTTGCGCCAGGATCTTAGCCCGTATTCTTGCTCTGAGCGCTGATCACTAGTGACACCACCTGCTTAGGCTACTTGAGGAGTGTTAGATTGGGAAATCCATTGCTTCTGGGCTGGGGAGGAGAAGGGAGGTCTGCTCTGTCCTCACTCAGAAGACCATCCCTTCAAGAAGACCAAGTTTTCAGGAGAACCGGCAGGAAACCAAGTTGCTGTGGAGGTTGTTCGTGGAGTGGAGGTTGTGCAGGTGCAGCCTGATGCACGTGTTTCTCACGAGGGAGAAATTGTCCTTCTTCCTTTAATTGAGATGAGGTGATGGGTTGGAAGCTACAAGAGCTCCCTTTCCCTGCTGCCCTACAAATGAGTTGGGCATCGTTGACTTTGGCAAAAGCATCCAAATACCTTCCAGATTTCATGGCATCTCTTGACCTTACCAGCCTAAAACCGACAGGAAAAAAAAAACGCCAAACTGTTTCCTAGGTGCCTGCTTAGGTTGTTGATCTACCAGTTAAACAGGGAAGGAAGAAGCCAACAACCCCCACCTCGCTTCTTTGGAAACGCTAAAGCTTTTCATACAACCTTCTCTACCAGGTGGCTTGGTTCTATTCTTGCGTATGTTGTCTAATTCAGCCAACTGAAGGTCAAATGCCATCAGATGCCTTGTCAACCCCAGGCGCTCCCCTGATTGATGGGGCTGGCTCTGTGAAAACCCCTCACTTCTGCCCTAGAAGACCAGGAATTTTCTATAATCGTACTTCTAGCATTGCCTGACCACCGTCAATCCTTTCCCGTCTTCTCCAAGGGCTTTGGCCACCTTACCTAGCTAGCTTTAGAAATTCCTACCATTAGTACCTGTAATACTGTAAAAATCAGGGTCCTGGCTGCTTTTCTGTTTGGTTTGTTGTTAATTTGATTTTTCTGGAGGGGTTATTATTACAATAATTATTATCCATTATTATAACAGACTCTACTAACTCACAGCCAGCGGTGTTCAAGGTAATGGCTGCGCCTCAACGTACAACGGCCTCGACGGAGTTATCAGAGGCAGAGGAAGGAGATGTTTGCTCAGTACGTTCCCCTTCTCTCCCCCTGCCACCTCCTCCCGGAGCCCAGATCGGGGTGCAAAGATCCAGATCAGGGCCCTGATCTCGCCAGAGCTGTTCAGTTTGGGGAGGTTTTGCTTCTTACTGGAAGTCGCACAAAGTTTTTTCTCTTTGAGCTTTCTCCAGGCAGTGTTATAGAATCATGGAATGGTTTGGGTTGGAAGGGACCTTAAAGATCATCCAGTTTCAACCCCCCTGCCACGGGCAAGGACACCTCCCACTAGACCAGGTTGCTCAAAGGTTTAAATTCTGTATCAAGCCCATACCCGCACCCAAAAGGCTCCAGGAGGGCTCTTTTCCCTTTAATTACACAACAGATAATCCATAAAACTGTCTTCAGCAGTAGGACACAGACCCAATCATTTTTAACATTTCTGGCAGTCAAATGTCACTTGTCACTTAAAGGGGAGGACAACATCAACGCACTGCCTCGGCAAGCTGCAGGCAGCTGGTTAGACAAAAGCGATGTTCTCCTCGTCTCTCCACCTAGAGTTGGCCTCTAGATCCACCTCCTGAATCCATCCAGGCTGTTCCGTCTTGGCTGTTAAGAGCTGGTTGAGGGCAGCCAGTTGGGTTTAATGCCAAAGTGCTCTTGGCAACAAATTTGGTCACGGGTGTCCTGAGCATCTGGACAATGAAGCATCAACTCCTGGAGATCTTCCAGCAGAAGCTGTGGTGGCTGTGAGGTCTCAGTATGGGGCAGATGTCCCTTGAGATTAAATTCTGCAGGGAAGGATGTCCTGGATGTCACAAGGTTGGTTGTCCGGGCTGGGCTGGATGGGGCAATTATTTGGGGCATGGTTGGAAGGATGACTTTTAACTCCAAGAACTATTCATTCGTGGTGCCTTTACACAGCTCATTCACCACCTTCAGGTTCAGCACCAGCGCTCTGGGGCGGATGGGTTCAGGGAAAGGATCACGAAAGGAAGGAGTTTAACTTTTTTTTTTCCCTTTCAGGAAAGGAGCCTGCTGGCAAGACGTCCCCAGGCTGCTCTGGCATCACCGAGATGCTCCCCAAGTGTTCCAGGGTGATCCTCCTCCTGCATGAGACGTCAACGTGTGTCACCAGCAGCACTCATTACGCTGATAACAGTTCTGTTATCAAAAGACCTGATCTAGTGGCAGATGTCCCTGCTTATGGGCGGGGATTGGACTAGATGACCTTTAAAGGTTCCTTCCACCCAAACTATTTTATGATTCCATATTTTAAAGACAAAAGGGCAACTCTTACAGCCTCAGCTGACCAGGACGGCAGAGCTGTACTTCTTGCTGTGACTTTGAGTACAAGAACACACCAGGAGCAGAGCGAGGAGGTGCTCTGGGCCACGGAGGCAAAGATTTAAGGTAATGACGGGAATGGGTGTATGATTGCATGAGCTGGGGTCTGAAAAGCAGCAACACGTGAGCTGCATCTCGGGGAGGGGATTCTGCCCCTCTGCTCCACTCCTGGGAGACCTCACCTGGAGTACTGTGTCCAGCTTTGGAGTCCTCAGCACAGGAAGGACATGGACCTGTTGGAACAGGTCCAGCAGAGGGCCATGAAGATGCTCCAAGGGCTGGAGCCCCTCTGCTGTGTGGGGGGGTGGGGGTGAGAGAGTTGGGGGTGTTCAGCCTGGAGAAGAGAAGGCTCCAGGGAGACCTTAGAGCCCCTTCCAGTCCCTCAAGGGGCTCCAGGAAAGCTGGGGAGGGACTCTTGATCAGGGAGGGGAGCCATAGGACGAGGGGGAAGGGTTTGACACTGAAAGAGGGGAGATTGAGATGAGATGTGGGGAAGAACTTCTTTGCTGTGAGGGTGGTGAGAGCCTGGCCCAGGTTGCCCAGAGAAGCTGTGGCTGCCCCATCCCTGGAGGGGTTCAAGGCCAGGTTGGAGGGGGCTTTGATCAACATGGTCTGGTGGGAGGTGTCCCTGCCCAGGGCAGGGGATGCAACTGGATGATCTTTAAGGTCCCTTCCAACCCAAACAGTCCTATGATTCTATGACCCCCTCCTTTACACATCCTCAACTACAGATTTTGGCATCCCTTCGCTGGGAAGACCCGGTCCCACTCTGGAGGTAAACAGCATTGTAAATATTTTGCTCTTTGAGAGTAGTTAACCCTGAAGTGCAAGGCTCCAGCTGAGATTACAGCGCGAAAGACTTGTAAGCGTTTAATCATAGATGCTGGATTATTGCTGGATGGAGGCTTTTCGTACGTTAGGGCTGTCCTGCCTTCTCGCAAATGAATGACCTCGAGTGGCCGTGTTTAATATTGACGGTGCTGCTACCACCCAGGGACTGTGCCAGCACTTACGTGCGCTCAGATAAATGAAAATGTCACTATCGGTGAATCCCTCCAAATCACAACTCAGACACACCGCTGAGCTGCCAAACTGGGACAATTTGAATGAGAGATTTAAAGAAGAGGGGGATTTTTTTTCCGATGCTGCCGAAGTGCATGGCATAATCCTTCATCATCACTTTAAAAACTGTCTTAAAATTAATCCAAAATGAATGTGTCTTGGCAGACGTGATGAAACGTTCGGCTGTACATAAAGTTTGTGCCAGCTGCCTTGGCAAACTACATGGCAGACTTCGGTCTTCCTCATAGCCGCTTCGTGCTGCTGAGAACCCCAAACCTGATGGCACTGGGGGAAAATTGGAGGTCTTTTGAGTATCCGGAGAGGATCCACAGAGCGGTGACAAGCTCAGTGACGTCCCCGGTGATGCTATCCCGGCCCCTCCTCCTCCTCCTGTTTACGAAACGACCAAATAAATGCTTTTCAAAGAGCAAAACAGCTTATTAAAACCTGGCAGTTTAAAGTAGGAACAGCTGTCCTTGCCCTGCTGCTTCTGTCTTTGTCCCTGAAGCCATTGACAGGGTCTGTCCCCTCTCCCAGCACAGCTCCTGCAGTGTCCCCCCTGGATCCTGCCCAGCTCAGGGTACAGGGGACCTGGGGCCCTCAGCCCCATCAGAGCTGGTGGCCCTTATTTAAGGACTGTATCAACCAGAGAATAATGGGAATAAATCATCCAGGAACAAAACTGGAGCTGGAAATTGAGAGTGGGATCGAGTGCACCCTCAGCAAGTTTGCCCACAACACCAAGCTCGGTGACGCGGTCGACACACGGGAGGGAAGGGATGCCATCCAGAGGGACCTGGACAGGCTGGAGAGGTGGGCCCATGTGAACCTCACGAAGTTCAAGCAAGCCAAGTGCAGGGTCCTGCCCATGGGTCGGGGCAATCCCAAGCACAAATCCAGGCTGGTCAGAGAATGGCTGGAGAGCAGCCCTGAGGAGAAGGACTTGGGGGTGTTGGTGGATGAGAAGCTCAATACACCCCAGCAACATGTGCTGGCAGCCCAGAAAGCCCCCTGCACCCTGGGCTGCATCCCCAGCAGTGTGGCCAGCAGGGCGAGTGGGGGGATTCTGCCCCTCTGCTCTGCTCTGGGGAGACACCCCTGCAGGGCTGCCTCCAGCTCTGGGGCCACCAACAGCAGAAGGACATGGACCTGTTGGAGTGGGTCCAGAGGAGGCCACGGAGATGCTGCGAGGGCTGGAGCCCCTCTGCTGTGAGGACAGGCTGAGAGAGTTGGGGGGGTTCAGCCTGGAGAAGAGAAGGCTCCAGGGAGACCTTAGAGCCCCTTCCAGTCCCTCAAGGGACTCCAGGAAAGCTGGGGAGGGACTCTTGATCAGGGAGGGGAGCCATAGGACGAGGGGGAAGGGTTTGACACTGCAAGAGGGGAGATTGAGATGAGATCTGGGGAAGAACTTCTTTGCTGTGAGGGTGGTGAGACCCTGGCCCAGGTTGCCCAGAGAAGCTGTGGCTGCCCCATCCCTGGAGGTGTTCAAGGCCAGGTTGGAGGGGGCTTTGATCAACGTCGTCTGGTGGGAGGTGTCCCTGCCCAGGGCAGGGGATGCAACTAGATGCTCTTTAAGGTGCCTTCCAACCTGAACCATTCTATGATTCTAAAGTCAAAGCCTCTTCCAAACCAGGTGCTTGAGGACCACCAGTGCCTCTTCAGATGGGGTCTGGGTCAGCAAAAGCAGTGGGGAAAGAGGGACTGCACTTGCTATGGTGACCCTGGGTACCAGTGTGGCAAAGGCACCTCGCTGGGGAAATGGGAAATAAATGGTGGGCAAAAAATTGGTCACTGGGAATTGCCTAAAAATGTGGGATTTTTCCTAATGCAACCTTGCATGTTGTTTTGTCACTTGTTGCTCAGGCTATTCCTACAGTGGGGAAAAAAACCCCACCTTCGTTCCTTGATATGGGATATTCAGTATCCAGGATATTTACCTGGCTGACCTTCAGCTTAAATATTCTGCTTAGTGCCCTGTGTCTTGTTCGTGTCTCTGCAGTGCTGAGCAGTGGAGAGGAGAGATGCAACAGAACCATTTTCACCCTGAAACGAAGCTCTTTGTGATGGCTCCAGAAAAAAAAAAAAAAAATCCCTCAACCTCCCCCAAGAAAAAGCAGCTTTGGCGTCTGTGATCTTGCAAGTTCCTCCCAACTGAAAGACGAAGTGCAAATTCAATTTAAATTCTTTTCTTTCTCCTAAATCAAATCTCACAGACGCCAATTGCCCTTTAAAAGGTCAACCTTTCAGCTCACAAAATACGTAATCAATACCTAAACAATAGCCATCAACTGCAGCCTGCCTTTATCTCCTCGCTTGGCTTCTCCTCCTTCCTGACAGAGGATGTTTAGGCTGGGAAAGTGATGAAGGTGGTAGGGTGAGAGCTCATAGAACCCCACATCCACAGCAGTCCTGGAGGAACATGAGACCCATGAGGCACGATTGCCTCTTATCTTTCTTTTATTGTCTTTTTTTTGTTTTTGGCTATCTTGGTGTGGTCTCCTGGAGGACACAATGGCAGTTTCAGAGGTAACTTGCATGTCTTACAGAGCCATTATGGTAGGACATCATAGAAATTCAGTTTAAGAAATGTTCTACCTCTTCATGCGCTGTTTGAATCTGGCCAGCTGTAGACTGGAAGCAATTTCTGGTAGAGCTGCTAGTCTGGTCAGGCGGTGGATTTGCAGCATGTCCATCCCTAACGTAGTCCCAGAAGATGTTTGCCAGTAGCACATCTTTCACTCATCACAGCGTTGCGTTTCTCTGTTCAATTAGATGTGCTTCACAGGACCTACAACTGCACCAGAGCCACACCAGCATACATCAGCAGCAAGACCAAGGGGCCCATGTCCATGGTGGCCACGAGGAGCCCAGGGTGGCCTTGAGAGGATGGAGGTGAGGCTGTCCTGAAGAGTGACCCTTTACTGGGAAGGAAGAGTTTGGCCCATGGCTTCCCTCAGCAAGGAAGAAGGTAGGAGGCTGGAGCACAGAGATGGATGGGTTGATGCCACGTTTGAGGGCACTGACTTCCCCACTGGTGTGTACTGGAGATAAATGGCAGAGGCCCTTCTTGCCTGTTCGGGGAAGAAACAGCCATTTTCAAGCCATACCTTCCTGCTCGTTGTCACTGCCTCTGTGCAGCCAAACGATAGTCCAGTGAGTAGGTGGAGGAGCAGCGCTAGAGAATAAACCAGGAACCGTGATCCTGACCCAAAGAGCTAATAGTCACTGATCAGGAAAGGACCAAGACTAGACAGGCAACTTGGATGTACATATTCTGTACATATACATATATGTCAAAATGCCACATCATTATTATTTATGATTCTATTGGTATCTAGTGGTGGAGCGGGGCCAGAGGAGGCCACAAAGATGCTCCGAGAGCTGGAGCCCCTCTGCTGTGAGGACAGGCTGAGAGAGTTGGGATTGTTCAGCCTGGAGAAGAGAAGGCTCCGGGGAGACCTTCGAGCCCCTTCCAGTCCCTCAAGGGGCTCCAGGAAAGCTGGGGAGGGACTCTTGATCAGGGAGGGGAGCCATAGGATGAGGGGGAGGGTTTTAACCTGAAAGAGGGGAGATTGAGATGAGATGTGGGGAAGAACTTCTTTGCTGTGAGGGTGGTGAGACCCTGACCCAGGTTGCCCCGGGAAGCTGTGGCTGCCCCATCCCTGGAGGTGTTCAAGACCAGGCCGGATGGGGCTTTGAGCAACCTGGTCTGGTGGGAGGTGTATCTGCCCGTGGCAGGGGTTTGGAACTGGATGATCTTTAAGGTCCCTTCCAACCCAACCCATTCTATGATTCTGTGATAAAATGACTGCGTTTCATGGTACTACCCTGTCTGTTGAAGGACTATGAGTGGAGACACACCACTGGTTGGCTTGGGTGGGTGCCCTGAAGCACACAATGTATGAGTACTGACTACAGGAAGCATCTCAGCTGGGTTTGGGACAGGACGTTTGGGGGATGCTGGACTTTTCCCGGGCTGGTTTCAGCCATCCCAGCTAAGCTGGCCACCACTCTGGGGCTTCGGGAGGGTGGCAGGAGGGTGCTGGGGAGCGGGAGCCACGGGCGGCGAGGCAGCGCGCCCCGTGTAATGAGGCTGCCGATGACGGATTTACCTCATCTATTACCTTGTGCGGCGCGTATGTTTATGTTGTGGCTACGAGCATTAAACGAGGGCAGATTAGTTGTGTTTGTGCAGCTGCCAAGCTCGCTGTTGTGACATTTCCATCTGCCTCGCTGTTGTATAACCCTCTGCTCCCGCTGAAATTAAGAGCAAAGAAGAAATCCCCTCCTTCCCCGCTCCTTGCGCTGGGGCTGGCAGAGCAGCTTATCTGCCAGCCTTCGGCATCGAGTCCCAAAGCCTCTCCTCCAACCTAGACCTGAAACCCCATGGTCCTGGGTTGCTCTGCAGCCAACGGAGAGCAAAGCCACTGTTTGAATTGACGTATCGCCGCATCAGGACTGGCTCTGATAAGCTTTGAGGGCTGTCCATCATCTTCAGGTCAAAACAATTTAGGACCTGGACCTGCGAAGACCTTATTTGCACCTCGCTGGTGTCCACCAGCAGCAGCTGTCAGCAAAGACAGCAGCCGTTCATGCCACGATAGACCCTTACCCAACCTTACCCCCCCGCAAGAAAAAGTAGAGTAGGATGGAGACCGTCTCTGAAATGTCCCAAATTATGGCCTGCAGAGATCTGTTGGCAATGGCTGGTGGACCCAGGGCTTTTTCTGCAGCTCTCCACAGTCTGGGGCTTGGGTCTGGGACTCATGAAGCTGGGAAATGTGGCCAGGGTGTCCTAGCAGTGCCCTCATCCCCCATCGTGGGATAAGAACCAGAAGTTGGCCAATGAATCCTCTTGATTTAGGAGACTCAGAAGAGGATTTGTCACCCTGCACTCCCAGGAGAAGGCCAGATGCAGAGGGGTTAGGCTTGGGACAGGTGGATAGGGGTTAAGATTTTTCATGATGCCTTTGCAGCCCTTTCAAGTTTCAAGAGTGTCTTCGCTTACTAGCTCTCTCCTACCGCGACAGTAACCTTTGGGATGGCAAGTTGGTGGGGGCGAGTGTGGGAGATGACGGAAGACGGGGAGGTGAAGAAACTTGTACCGAGCATATTGTTGGCTCTTGGCCCGAGACGCTGGGCCCGCTCGAGGTCCTGCCAAGATCATTTTCACTGGGAGGATACGCCGATGATGATGACAGCCAGGTATTTATTTGATGCAATTCTGTGTATTAATGGGGAAAGTACGTAAAGTCCCGTTTCCCCAAACACCGTGGGACCAAGTAGGCTGCAAGAGCCTGGAGCCCAAGCCCGAGCCTGCCTGGAGCCTGCACACCCCGTGTGCTCCCTCGCTTCCTGTTGCCTTTCCCCAGCTCCCTTTCCGGTACCTTCCTGGAACTTTGCTGGCTTTCTCTTTGCTTTCTCATCCCTCTGACGTAGATTAAAATATGCAAACACACACCCTTTTGTGCAAGCAACTGCGACCCAAGCAGAGCCCTGGGAGAAAGAGCAGTCTCTCATCCATCCTTTACAGGATTCCCAAGAAATCACTCGTTTTCCAGCCCAGCTTTGCTGTGGTGGCTTGTGGCCTGAGTGAGAGTTTTTCCTGTTTGGGCTTTCACCAAATAAGGGTGAAGAAACTCTTCTTTCCTTTAGCTCCAAGGCAACGTAGCAAATTGGCCAACATGATGCTCGGTTTCAGCAAAACGTGCCCTTGGGTCAGGGTGAGGACTGGTGGGGATCAAGGTGAGGACTGGTGGGAACCAAGGTAAGGACTGGTGGCTGTACCACTGCAGCCTCCTGGAGAAGGGGAGATGCTCTGCAAGGTGCCTGTGTCTATCCTGCCTGGTGGAAAAGGTCACAAATCCCTTATCACCACTGTTGTCCCTCGGAGAGCTGCCCCATGGGGTGTCCAGCCCACAGTCCATGGGTACCATGACTCTGGGCATGGAGCAGAATCATAGAATCATAGAATCATAGAATATTCTAGGTTGGAAGGGACCTTCAAGATCATCTAGTCCAACCATCAATCTAACTCTGACAAAAAAACCCATCACTAAACCATGTCCCCCAGCACCATGTCAACCTGTCTTTTGAACATCTCCAGGAGATGTTCCAGAAGTCAAAGAGGGGTTACCTCTGGGGTCAGCCAGCACTTGCGATAGAAAAAAATCTCATCTTAGGGTGAAGAGGAAAGCCCAAGGAGATGTTTGCAAAGACCAGTCCTCCCAGAGACTGCCCCGAACTGGGAGGAACAGGAGTCTGTGTAAACCATGCCCGGACATTTTTCTGGGTGGATGCTCAGAGAGATACAGGGACCAAAAATTGCAGCAATGCAGTATAGGAGGAAAGGGAATTTATTGTGGGGGGGGAAAGGTACTGAATTTGAGGGTCTGCATCCACTGAGATCAATTTGCGCATGGACATCCCGCAGACAGAGGAGACCAGGGGGGTGCTCAGGGCATTAAGTAACCCGAATTCCTACCGCATCTTTAGCGTGAGATGTTTTTTCTGGGAAAAAAAAAAAAAAACAAAACCTCTCCTTTTGCAGAATTCATGAGAGTGGCCCACGCACGAAACAATGTAAGAAGGGAACGGTCCTTTGTTTTGGCCGCCACGCTCGGGACAGTGTCTTGGGACTTCTGACAAATAACGAATGAAAGACAAATGTTGCGGGACCGATGTTGACGCCGCTCTGCGTTACCCCATCGGCATCAAGGCACGAGCCGGGGGTCGTGACAAGCAGAGTCCCACATGAAGCAGCACAACGGAGAGATATGTATATATAAAAATATATAAATATATATAATTTTGTCCTGCACGATGGAGGCCTGTAGCTCCCTTACGGAGCAGAGCACCATCAAACGCATCCGAATGCGCCGCTCACAAGAGCAGAACATCTGGATGTGCTGTACAAGAAACAAGACGTGGGCAAGTCACGCCACTCCAGATAATCCGTTGTTCAAAGTGAAAGCTCACCACAGAAATTTGGAAAAGTTGCGGGGGGGGGGGGGGGGGGGAGCAGGACAGGCTTCTTATTACGCTTGGAAACTATTTAAATATGTCGATATTAAGGGAGCGCAATTACCACTCAAGCAATTCCAGCAAACAAGTCGGTAACAGCGCCTACTTTACGGGAAGTGCATTTCCTCTTGGCAACCTTCTGGCTTGGGAATTAGCGAGTACATGGCTCTCCTGCTCCCCTCCGTCCGCTTCATCGCCAGCACCCGGGGCGGGTGACGACCAGCATCTTCCAGTGGTGTGTGCTGTGATGCAGGTAACTGCTCATGGGGGACCATGCTGGTCAACGTAGCCCACTTGGAGGTGATGCCCCTGAGCAAGGGGTCCGAGGACATCAGGCAGCCCCGTGGTGCTGAGAAGCTCCATCCCATGCCCTCCTTGGGGTCAGTGTTGACCATCGTTTCTGTGGTCAAGGTCACCAGGAGTAGCGGCAAGAGTCAGAGGAAGGAGATGACTGTGGTTAAGGGACCAGACTCCATACCCAGATCTCCTGAGTCAGCTCCCAGCATCGCCACCAACGTCCTGTGTTGCGCCGGGTGAGTTGCTTCACTCTGGGCGACGCCGGCTCCTGCCTTATAAAGCCCTTCTGTGGTCAGTTGTGTGGCAACGCAGAGTCATGCTCCGGCTTGGGGAAGTTACTAATGGTCTTTGACTTCTTCTGTTTTGAAAACATTGAACCCAAAAAGCAAGATTCCTTGAACCGTTAGTCATCAAAGGAAACAGTGGCTTCCCAAAGCTGCTGAGAACCTTGCCAAGGCTGCTGGGAGGAGACAACCTCCCCCTCCCTATTGGGGCTGCTTGGGGCGCATCCAAGCTGGCACATGGTCCAGGGAGATGCTGAAACTGGACAATTCCCATGAACAAACTCCATCTCCTGGGAAAGCTACTCTGTAGAGTGGCCACCCTGCAACTGTCCCCTCTGGGATCATGCACGGCCACTGCTGGCCCCTCAGCTACCCAGTGCCATTTACACAAGAACCCACTAAGGACACCAAAAAAACAATCTTCAGCCAAAGCAGTGGCAATTAACCTCATCACTCATTAGCGTGGGTCTGTATATAATCCTTGTTATTAAGTATGAGCATTTTTCAGCATCCCTGTGTGTTGTGGAAGTGCTTTCATCCACACTTTGCAGATGGCGAACCAAGATTTCAAGGTTTTATCCCAGACCACCCAGGAGACTCATCCATCTCCATCCAGATGCTGGACCACTCACCGGGTGACGGCAGTGGTCCATCCTTCATCAAAGACAGGTCCCAAAGTCTGTGTGGGACAACACGATGCTCAGACGAGGTGCGGGCATCTGGGTTTGGTGCTTGGGCTTCTCACATTCTTGGTTTTGCCACCACTTTGACTAGTTTTGAGCTGCTTTGACTCAACGTTGCCCGGGATGTCCTTGCAAGCCCGATGTGAAGTGTGTGAGAGCTCATTACTGTTCATAACACATGGACTATGCTATGGGCCCTTATAAATTTGTTAAAAGCACTTGAATATTTTTAATTAAGTCTCTTTTTTTTGCTATATCCACCCAATTTGAGTCCTAATCCCATCTAACAGCTGCAGAGGAGCTATAACAAAAGATTAGCTCATGTTTAATGTCTGGTTAGTGCCTGAAAGGCATCTTGAAAATGTAAAATGCCACAGAAACGCTGAATAATCTTAGTTTTGTTGTCAACGCTCGCCTTGAGCAATGTCCTTAAGCCCGACAAATGCTCACCGCAAGCAGAGCGAACGTCCTCTCATTATATTGGAACAATCGAATCTCATGCCCTGGCCTACAGAAAGCCCACCGTGATGGTGCCTGGTTAGTGGGAGACATCATTATTTTTTGCTGGGCAGCCCGCTTTTTGAGTCTCCCCAGAATTTCTCCTGGCAGAGCTCAATTTTCTGCCCGTTGCAGGATCGCTGCCTGCAGTAGCTGCTGCCGTGCGAGCTCCAGCCTCCGGTGCCCCAGCAGAAAGATAACGGAGGGGTCCCCCCAGTCTGCATCTTGGGGGAACACCTGAGTTGAGTTGCGTCATTGTCCTGTGTTTCCCTCTCTTCGTGAAGGCTGTTGGCAAATGTTATGCTAAATCCTTGCTGAAAAGCCACCACTGGGACAGCAAATATTTTTAAAGTATATTTTTTCCGTTGTATTTTGCCCATTTCAGGAGGGGGGGTGGAGCATTCCCCACACACAGAATCATAAAATGATTTGGGTTGGAAGGTTCTTTAAAGGCCATCTAGTTCCAACTCCCTGCCATGGGCAGGGACACCTCCCACCAGACCACGTTGATCAAAGCCCCCTCCAACCTGGCCTTGAACCCCTCCAGGGATGGGGCAGCCACAGCTTCTCTGGGCAACCTAGGCCAGGGTCTCACCACCCTCACAGCAAAGAATTTCTTCCCCACATCTCATCTCAATCTCCCCTCTTTCAGGTTAAAACCCTCCCCCTCATCCTATGGCTCCCCTCCCTGATCAAGAGTCCCTCCCCAGCTTTCCTGGAGCCCCTTTAGGGACTGGAAGGGGCTCTAAGGTCTCCCCAGAGCCTTCTCTTCTCCAGGCTGAACCCCCCCAACTCTCTCAGCCTGTCCTCCCAGCAGAGGGGCTCCAGCCCTCGCAGCATCTTGATGGCCTCCTCTGGACTTGTTCCAACAGGTCCATGTCTTTCCTGTGTTGAGGACTCCAGAGCTGGACACAGTACTCGAGGTGGGGTCTAGAAGACACCCCGTTCCATATTCATTGAATTTTGGTTGCATCCCTCCCATCGTGCCAACTGATCCCCTAGCTGTTTCTATGTTTTTCTCCCCAAACAGCCCCCCAGCTCCTGGCATTTGGGGGATCTGGGGGTTGTCGGTGGCCACAGGCTCCACACCACACTGATGGGCAGGGTAATTCCTCTGGCGGCGCAGGGCAGGCCGCGCATTAATTACAGCTCCCGTTAGCTGTAATTTGATAACGTTAATGCTTGGAGCCCAGCCTGGGGGAGCGTATGGATGGCTTCCCACTCGCACTGGGCTCCTGCTCTTTCTCATGGCTCTGTGACGCGGGGCCGGGCGCCATAATGCGTGCGGGTTTTTTATTTGCGGGGGGTGGGGGGGGGGAAGTCTCTTAATGTGGGTAATGGACTCAGGAAGTCAGTTGTGGAAAATCGAAATCAAGAAAACCTTAGAGGAGGTGACGGGGGAAGGTCCTTTCCATCAGGCTGCGGTACTTCTGTGGGGTTACGGTGATGATGGACCCTCACAGCGTTGGGTCTCGGTTAATTACAGCGAGTCATGGAGCTGACGTGAGCAATAACTCAGTTCAGGTAAGACATGGACCTGTTGGAGCAGGTCCAGAGGAGGCCACAAAATTGATCGGAGGGATGGAGCCCCTCTGCTGTGAGGACAGGCTGAGAGAGTTGGGGATGTTCAGCCTGGAGAAGAGAAGGCTCCGGGGAGACCTTGTTGTACCAAGGCAAGAAAGATGGGGACAGACTTTTTAGTTGGGGTTGTAGCGGTAAGATAAGGGGTAATGGTTTTAAACTAAAAGAGGAGAGATTCAGACTGGATATAAGGAAGAAATTGTTTACAATGAGGATGGTGAGACACTGGCCCAGGTTTCCCAGTGAGGTGGGAGATGCCCCATCCCTGGAGACATTCAAGGCCAGGCTGGACGGGGCTCTGAGCAACCTGATCTAGCTGAAGATGTCCCTTGTCATTGCAGGGGGATTGGACTAGATGGCCTTTAGAGGTCCCTTCCCACCCAAACCATTCGATGATTCTATGAATAACAATGATGCAGGTGAACTCAGAGGTGGCAAACGCTGAGTGCCTCCATCAGAGTAGAAGGTCTCAGGTGTACGAAGGAGCTGCTTGATGAACTGAGGACAAACACGCTGTGCTGATGGCAATACCAAGGCAGGGAGCTTGCTCCCAGGCAGGATGGTGGGAGGGATGCTGGTGTCTTACAAACTTCGATCCTGTTAGCCCAATGTCTTAATATTGGCTGGTGACCGCAAATGAGGTGGAGGAGGCAGGAAAGAAGAAGTTTGCCCAGAGAAGCTGTGGCTGCCCCATCCCTGCAGGGGTTCAAGGCCAGGTTGGAGGGGACTTTGAGCAACCTGGTCTGGTGGGAGGTGTCCCTGCCCATGGCAGGGGGTTGGAACTCAATGATCTTTAAGGCCCTTCCAACTCTAACCATTCTATGATTCTATGAAAGCACATCCACATCTGCACCAGCACTACCTCCAGCAGCATGTGCTGGGCTGCCTTAGGGCTCTGCATCCATGATAGGTGAAGGGATGTAAGGAGGGATGTAGGAGAAATGAATCCCAGCCAAAATGTGCTACTTTTGGCCCTATAGGACTATATTATATACTATATTACATCCCACCACTCTGTCCTGGGAAGAGAGGCTAGTCCAAGGTGGTTGCTTCACCTTCATCACTTGTGGTGGCCACAGGGGACATGGACATGGGAAATTTGGATCACTCACTGCTTCGGCTGGATGACAGCACCCTGCAGCCGTGAGCTGCTTTCTTGACCTGTCCTGGTGGGACACGTGGCTTGGTGAGGATGGACCTTCTTAAGGTGGGACAGTAGCAGTTGGTGGCTTAAATCAAGTTAAGTTCCTTTAAATTTAAGGTCGGTTAGGAACATCCCAGCCAAAACCTAATGGAGATGGAAATACAGGAGCTGGAAGCTTGAATCCTGCGAGATCAATGATAAAACGGCTGTTGTCTTCGGAAGGGCCGGAGCACAAAGGAAAACCCAGCTGTGTTACAGGGAGTAATCATTCTTCTAAAGCACTGGGTCAGGCGAAAGAGTGATTTCTGGCTGTAATCCCAACAGTCTTACAGTCGGAGAGAGGACTGAGGCAGTGATACCGAGGAAGCTTGATACTTCATGTGTGGTTTATTTGTTCGATGAAAAATTAGCAAGGAATGAATGGGAAAAGTAGTTCTTCTTTTCCCTAATACGTAAATGTTATCCCAGAAAACGATTTCTCTTCCCTGTAGTAAATCTTGGGGAGGAACTTCTCTGACGGGCATTTCACCCCGGCTGTCAGCTGAGATAGATGTATGGGGAGATGCAGAAACAAAATAAGGAGATTTAAAAATAATCCAGGTTCCACTTCTCTATTAGACATAATATAAAGCGAGCCTCACCGTCCACATTTCATTGCCTGCAGACAAAACAAGGTGTAACATATATCCCTCCAGAAGCACTTGAGATGATTAAGAGAAAGGCATTCATAGAATGTCTTTCCTTGAATAAACACCAGCAGTCCGTCCCCGCCTCGGCACCGAGAACCACGGTGATCACAGCATCTCACTAAATGAATTTTTGCAAAAAATAGACTGGGGGTGCAAAAAAAGCACCCAGGAAAGAGGATTGCCCACTTAGGCAACGCAAGGTCTCCAGGGAGACCCGCAGCCAGCCTGGTTTACCAGCAAATATTAAATATCGAGCCTCATGAATGGCCTCAGACACCCTCGTCCTGCAAAGCCCCGCCGAGGCGGAGCATCTTGCTCGTGTCACGCTTTCATATGGATGCAAGCTTGGATTTTAACCAAAGCGCTCTAATGGAGATTAAACAACTCCACAAAGCAGCTGCTCTGTGGCCATATTAAGTGGGGGACTGGATAAAGTTATCAATTTAGATTGAAACGGGGAAGTTCTGCTAATGCACTCGGACAACAAAGGTGCACAGATGGCAACCGAAACGCTTAGGGAACTTCTTAAGAAAAATCCAGCTGAGCCTTATAAACAAATGTCCTTTGTCAAACCAGCATCCAAGGAGGTAGCGAGGGAGACTCTGTCTGAACTACTTTAATTAATTATTATAATATTTTTCTTTTCCATCGGGGACCTGCCTCAAGTGCGAGATGTTTAAATTATCAGTACCATTGCAACAGCCACGTGGCTGCGGGAAGGAAAAAGGGAAGGCAGGATTTGCACGTGACCCATCAGTGCTTGTTAAGGAAAAAGCAATTCTGGTGTTTTCTTAAAAAAAAAAGAAAAACCAAAACAGTAAAGAAACCAGCTTTGCACAATTCCTTCCTGCTCATTTCTGTGGGGCTGGGGGCGTTCCTGAGCGCAGCACCTTGCATCCATTCACAGGGGTCTTTGAAGCTGCCCAAACACAAACCGTCAGGCTGAAGACCTGACGGAGGTGGCCTCGCTTGACACGCACACAACTAACGACAGAAGAAGGCGACGCAGCTGAGCCGAGGGCTTTGAACTCCTGCAGATGCCTTCCAATTATTTAAATGGCCTGGTCAGATAAGCATCAGCACCCAGGGATCGCCGTTAATATGCACGAGAACAAATGTTCCAGATTTTTAGCCCGTAACTTATTCCAACCAGTTGGTCGGGGAACGGGGCTGTTGCCCTCGTGTTGCCTTCAAACCTAAAGCCTCCTGGGGAAGGGACTTGTCTGGCCCCTTTCACCTTTCCATGTGCTCTTATAGACGACCAAGGATAATTGCAGGGGTCAAGTCATCTTATGTTTGAAATGTCTGCAAATGTGCTTCAACGTCAGAGGAGATGTTGCTCTGCCAGAGGTCATTAGCAGGTGATGGAGTCTTTACATTTTTCTGGGGAATCGAGCAGGCTGCACCGTCAGCATCCTTCCATCACTGCTCCCCTTGTAGGTCAGATCTCTCCTCCAGTCGGAGCACGTGTTTCAATGCCAGGTCCCCAGCAGCACCAGGAGGATGATGCCTGCTGTGACTCATGTCACCCTGGCCAAGTCCCTCTTTTGACTCTACAAAGATCTAAGGCCAACGAGGTTCTTCATGAGGTGCTGCGGGTCCTGCTGCCCATGGCAGGGTCTGAAGCCAAGGGGGGACCCAAGACATCAATGAGTGAGTGCTAATTCAGTGTAACTCAGCTTCTGGTCTGTGCCTCACCAGGACATGCAGAGGTGGTCTACAACATGCTCGCCACTACCTAATTCCAATCAGGTGGAATTAGCTGTATGTCTCATTGAAAGCTCCTGCCAGGAGACGGTGCCCTGAGGAAGGGGAGGAACACACACATCCCAGTATGATGTCCAAGAGCCCAAGCTCAGCCTCCCTTCATCAGCCATCCCATACCAAGCCCCATGCCCTCCAGCAGCAGGGTGGAAGCAAAGAGCTGGAGGTTAGAGACATGGTAAAACACTGTGTGATGGCTGTGTCAGCCCTTGTACAGCTCCTCCTTGCAAGCTTGACCCCAACCCTGCCACCTTTGGTCAGCAGCAAGGCAGGTCCCCAACAGATGGCGTTATGGTTGACCATTTAAACCCCCAGTGAAGGGAGGTTTGCAGGAGAATGCTCTTCCTGGAGCAGAGACGGTTGCGGTTGGGTGCTGGCAGCACCCCAGCTCTTGGAAAAGCCCCACCACCAGCAACCGTGAGCTTTGAGCTTCCCCAGCCACCAGCAAGAGACGTTCTTCTACAGCCTGGGCCCAGCAGAGGACAACAGTGACTATTCATTGCTACCAACTAAACCAACGCAGAGCAGATGGGAAAAGAACGTGCTGGCTGTCACAGGCAAGTGCTTTAAGTGACGCAAAAGGACAATAAATGAAAACAATGAGCAGACAGCACTTTCAGATCACTAGTTTGCCAAATACTGCCTGACCCTCCTTAGCTAATTTTAGCCTTGATCTGCATGGGAAGGTGAGATCATCCTACATGTCCGAAATACAGCACCTCAATACAGATGTGGACCAGATTTACAAATATATTAGATGTGGTTTGCACTTCTGTAAGTTCTGCTTGGTCTAAACTCTGGTGTAACCTGGGCTTTCTGGGGCATGAGACCTTCATTTGGTGGAGATTGATGGAGGGAGGGGAGGGTGAAAGGTGGGTTCTGCAGACAGCCAAGAGGGAGAGTTTCCTGTTCCAATTATGGGTTACGAGAGGTAAATTATTCTTTATGTACCTGTATTACTTACCTTTGCAAATCCAACTAATTGAGGGGGGGGGAAAAAAAGCCAAAACCAAGAACACATTGACAGGCTCTATTTTAAAAATTGATTTTTCTCTACATTGGAATGATACAAGCCAACAGCAGAGATGTGTGTTGACATTTCTGAAAGCCAAGTGACGTGCGTGGTACATGGACCAGGGTCAGTGGTTTGACTTTTCATGGGTTAAGGAGTCTGTGTCTTCATTGCTTAACCACAGCCAGCCGCGTGCGGAGAGCAGGGACACTCTTGTCTTCTTTGGAAGGACAATAAAATCACGCACATGCTGGAAGGGGGTACTAGATGGAGGAGTTATGTCATAATAATAAAAATTACTCTACAGGCTGCGCCAGTCAACTTCCCCTTAAAAACAAGCACTCACTATGTGCCTTATTCCCCAGCATTCAATTCAAAAAGTATTTCCCCTTTCTTTTTTGAACGTGGACAGCAAATGCTGTGATGTTATGGAAGGTTAGGGGTTTTTTTCACTGCGTAAAGCAATTTTTTTAACTTCACAAAGAGCCACGGGCATCAGCTTGGAGGCCTTACACCAGACACTGCCTTATTATCTTGAAACCTTCTCAATCAAAAGACTCCAAAGGCCCCCCCAGTTTCCCAGCAGCCGTGGAAGTAATGGACTGGGTGTTCCTGTAAACTGTTGCTATTTAGATTAGATGGACTCCCTAGGATAGGTGGAGACTTCTTTTCCAAAGAAAAAAATGAATTAGATATTGATGTTTAGCTTGTTCATACTTACAAACACATACTAATGTATCAAAAGCAACATAATGGCCGCGTGCTGCGAACCTTGGCCCAGGCGAGGACTTGCTGAAGTCCACAGAGGTGCTCGCTTGAGCAATAAAAACGCTGTTTGCAAGACCAATTAGCTGATGTCTGAAACAGAAAAGAGTGAATCGTATATTCACCTTTCCTGGACTCATTTTTTGGCACAGCCTAACTGTATTCCATAAATGTCTGCCTGGGTACCTTCTTCACATACACATCTATTTCCATAGAAATAGATCCCTTAGAATGGGCTGCATCCCCAGCAGCGTGGCCAGCAGGGCGAGCAGGGGGATTCTGCCCCTCTGCTCCGCTCTGGGAAGACCCCCGCTGTGGCGCTGCCTCCAGCTCTGGGGCCACCAACATCACAAGGACATGGACCTGTTGGAGCAGGGCCAGAGGAGGCCACAGAGATGCTCCAAGGGCTGAAGCCCCTCTGCTTTGAGGACAGGCTGAGAGAGTTGGGGGGGGTTCCGAGGAGACCTTAGAGCCCCTTCCAGTCCCTAAAAGGGCTCCAGGAAAGCTGGGGAGGGACTGTTGATCAGGGAGGGGAGCCATAGGATGAGTGGGAACGGTTTTAAACTGAAAGAGAAGAGATCTAGATGAGATCTGGGGAAGAAATTCTTGACTGCGAGGGTGGTGAGAGCCTGGCCCAGGTTGCCCAGAGAAGCCGTGGCTGCCCCATCCCTGGAGGGGTTCAAGGGGGTTGGAACTGGATGATCTTTAAGGTCCCTTCCAACCCAAACCATTCTGTGATTCCATGATTCGATGATTCCATATAATCCTATACTAATGGGTATAATCATACACTAATGGGTGCACTTCTTTAAAATACTCATTATATTGGGAAAAGGAGTGCAACTTTCTTGTTGCATCTTGATTGTAGCACCCCTCCATGTTTCAGGTCAGATGTTTTCAGAGCAAACCAGAGTGATGCTTGTCTTCCTCGTGTGCATCACAACTTCTGCAGATCTATGCCTGACACCTCTGAGGCATCGTTGTGCATCAGATCCTCGTTGGTGAAGAGTGTGAGCTGCTTGAACTCCGAGGACACCAAAAAGTGCCTCAATCTGCCGAAGTTTTTGTAAACTGGTCCTTGAACAGCCAAAGATGGGGATCCCCAGCATCACACAAGGCTGGCATCCTCTCTGCCCCTCCCAGGCCAAGGGCAGATCTGGGTGGAGATCAGGTTGGTATTTGTGGGTAACGCCTTGGAGTCCAAGGAACTGGACTCAGTGTTTTCAACAGAGGGTTGCTCCTCCAGCTGTATATAGTCAGGTATAAATTCTTTCTTCTTCTTTGCATGCTGAGCTGACCCAGAAGCTAATTCATAGGGTGCTCAGCGCAAATCAGTGCTGTGACAACAGTAACCCATCATCTTTTGGGTTATCCAGTGTGAACCAAATATGAAGATCCCTGCGCTTGCTCTTAAGTCATGGTCGTTACACTCGGAAAAGGCTGTGCAGGTTTCAGTAGTATGCATTGGTTGACCTGATCTTATTTGTCAGCCATTCTTAGAGAAGAAGCAGCTGTATACAATATTTTGGTGTCTAATTATGAGGTCCATTTCAGCGCTCCATCTGCTGTTCTTGTGCACTGACGCTTATATTGTAATATATATTGAAAAATGCCTTTACAATTTATCATCCAGTAAAGCAGACTGGTGTTCTGGTCAAGTGACTCTGAACGGCAGCAGTGTCCTTGTCCCCAGTCTTCATTTTCTCCTTGTTTGTGGTCCAGCAGAGCGGTGACCCTGCTCATGTTGGGGTTTCCTGAGATGCTGAGAAGCCATTCAGCTTTTCTTTTAGGAAGGGGACTCTGAGCACATGGGTATATCTTGTGCAAAGGTCCGTATGTCACACATAACAGTGGTTGTTGCTTTTCTTGTTGAGGTGCAACGGGTGCAGCTCCTAGCTGTGCTTCATGGAGAGCTTGCCATCATCAGAAGACATTCAAGAGCCTCGCGCACCTAGGACAGGTTTCAAGGAAAACGAGTGAACCCTTGAGATGCAGCAATGGAAATAATAATCTACTTCAGGATTTGGCAAGTGGACAAAGGGCTTATGTCCGGAAACAGGGTGGAGGGAGGACGGGCTGATGCCGCCCAGCAGAGAGCCAGGACTGCCATTTCTCTGAGAGAATGGGGATTGTTTGCTCTGGTTCCTTTCCAAAGTCATTCCGATGCCTCGGAGGTGAAAGGATTTCAAGGAAACATTCGAGATGCTCACTCGGTCACATCCAAACCTTTTTTTTTTTTTTTTTTGAAAACATGCCTCAGCAAAATGACTGGCTGTTTCACACGGGAAGGCTGCACGGTGCGTCAGCAGTGGAAAGTGCCGGAGGCAGAGCAACGCCGCGTAGACGGCGCTGAGTCCATTGGGCGTCTGGAGCGGTCAAAGGCCAAGGAGATTTTTTCCAATATCCTCAAACTGGTGCTAGAAGGAAAACTATGAAAAGTCTTTGGGGTGCAATATGAGCTGATTAAAAGAAAAAATAAAACAAAGCCCTAATTAACTGTGTTATTAAAGGTCCATCCACTTCGCTGGGGGAAAAAGCAACATCTTCTAGGATGGATGCTTGCTAATAAATCAGGAGGGCTTTGTTCATCTGCCAGCTCCCCCACAGGCTGGCTGGGTGGTCTTGCTGTGAGTCAAATCTATTTAACCTCAGTTTCTCTATCTGCAAGATGGGGCGGAAAACTATGTATTCCCCTCTCCCCTTTAATGAATCTTGAACTTCAAAAAAAAAATCTAGAAAAAATTAGAAAGTGCCATAGAAATCATCTGAAGTGTTGATGCTGTTTCTTACGCAGCAAAAGCCAAAGTTCCTGGGTGAGGAGTCTTTTTCCCCTTTGTTATCACAGAGATTTTTTTTTAAGGTAGAGGGATCCAAGAGAGGAGATATGTCAGCTGCTCCCTAAGGAAGGAGATGGACAAAAACTGCCAAATCCCAAACGGGACCCCTTCCAAACTGGAGGAGTTGGGCAGAAGTCTCTTCCATCTGTAGACTGATAATCTGCTTTGCTGCCTAGAAGGGTGGCTGGCAGGAACTGGCTCAAACCATCTGATACCACCTTGGATCTGGTAGGGTTTCCCACAGGAGTGCCATGACCTGATTCCCATGATGAAGAGGTTGACGCATGGAAATAAAAATGCCATCATGGCTCCAGCTTGGCCGCCGACGTGAGCTGGAGGCGGTGAATGGAGTACACAAGCTTTGCAGAACGAAGGAGAGACGTGGGCTGCATTGAGTCATAGAATCAAAGAATCATAGAATGGTTTGGGTTGGAAGGGACTTTAAAGACCACCTAGCTCCAACCCCCCCTGTTATGGGCAGGGACACCTCCCACTAGACCAGGTTGCTCAAAGCCCCCTCCAACCTGGCCTTGAACACCTCCAGGGATGGAGCATGAGTCCTCTACTCCACCTCCCGAGAGAGCAGAGAGAGGAAGAGCTGGTAGAAGCAGCGTAGGAAGAGAAGAGCTGGGCATGAAGACACGTGGGGTTAAACCCAAACCCAACGGGTCACACTCGGCTCCTTGCAGGAAAAAATGGATGGCCAGGCATCAGGACGCTCATTAAACCTGGCTGGGTTTCCCTGTGCTCTCTGAGACAGGGCTCACTCCGTCTTTTTTATAGTCAGTTCACAGGTTTTCCTGATCCAGTCTGTGGTTTAGTTAATTGCTTTTTACCTTGGATTATCAGCCCTTACTGAGATAGAGAGCAGTGATAGGTGGAGCCTGGGTCCTGCAATTCGGTATTTCGGCGCCTCTGTCAAGAGTGTGGTCAAGAACGTTGTAAAAAAATGGTAAATCTGCACATCCACCCTGTCTGCCAAGTCAAGGAGCTGCAACTCCAACATGAAGGCAGCCATCCAGAGGGAACGGGATTTGTTTTTCAAGGTAGCCAGTCCACACGTAATTTTATAGCACCTCACACCTTTATATTCTCCTACTCTCTTCCTATAATCCTTTGGGGAAAATTCCGAGATGGCATTTCGTTATTTTCTACCATCAGTCCCACGGTTCGCTAATGCAAACTGCAAGGTGTTAGCAAACAGTAGGAACAGTAAAAATACTTACCTCGCTGCTGTTGTGAAAGTGTAGGTATAATGTAGCTATTTACTGAATTACAGAAAATTGCTTTCCTCCTGCAGATGAGTGTTGGCAAAATTGGTCACTTAATTCGGCAAGACTGGGAGAAAAGTACCAGCAATTGCTTCAGTGTCATGGCAACACATGCCAGCACTGCGAGGATCTCAGCATCTCCTCCCTGCAGTCCTCCTCCCTCAGAAAAAAAAAAAAAAAACCAAACCTAAAAAAATTTGTATTTTTGGCAGCAGTTTGAGCACTGAGGTTTCCTGGGAGCAGCGCTCCTGGGGAAGCTTTACCCAACCCTACCAGGTCTGCTGGATTTTGGGGGGGGGGGGGATCATCTCCAGCCAGCCCCATTTGGAGCATCCTTCAGGCAGCTCTGCCCAACTCCCCATTATTATCAGCAGGCGTTTGACAGCACCTCCCTGCCTGCTGTTAAAATCCTCCCCTGAGCCTGCACGGAGATTTTTGATGTCTGCAAGAGCCCAAGACCAACGTTTTGTGCCGACTTTGCAGCCATCTCACACGATCAAGGGCTTTGGGGGGGCTTTGCTGGGTGGTGTGGTGATGGCCCTTGTGGGTGTGGGAGGCTCAGGCTTTTGGCTCCTCCGCGTGAGAGTAAAATGTAAGCGATTATCTTGCTATCCAAGCTAATCGTATGGGAATAAAATCCTTACAGGCTGTAAATTACACCGAGTCTCTCGGATCTACAGCTCACCCTCCCAAAAAAAAAACCAACCCAGCTCTCTTGCCTTCAGCTAGGGCTCAGTCAACCGAATGGGTGGAGTATGGGTGGATTCCCAATGATATCATGGAAGGATGTGGGTTCGCCTGCGAATTCCTGTGTCTTCTCCTGAGCTAATTTCACTCTTTGTTTACTCTTATCAGGGCCTCTGCAGCCAAGAATTAATTAGCAGCGCTGCCTTAGTACATCGGGGTCCTACCAGTTCAAGGCATTGTACGCACACAAAGCCAAGAAGATGTGCGCAGCCTAAAACAAATTTTTTTTTAAAGGAAACCATTACTAAGCACTATTACTAGTAAAATTAAAAAAAAAAAAAAAAAAAAAATCAGCTAATTATACCAGCAAAAAATAAACACTTCAGTGGGGAATGTCTCTCCAGCTTCACCGTATAAAGCAAGCAGTGGTAGCCTTTAGAAAGAAGATGGGTTTAGTAAGGACTTTGGCTTTCTTTTTTATTTTTTACTTGCCAAAGAGCTTTTCTACTGCCCTCCACCACGGCTGGTACCTGGATAAGCCATATCTCAGTTCCTCCGTTGCCTGGGGCTGGGGATTTTTGCTTCTGTGTTTTGTTTTGGGGTTGGTTTGTGTTTTTGGTTTTCTTTTTTTTTTGTTGTTGCTGTTGTTTTCTTTTTTTTTTAAGAAGGATAAAAAGCTTCCTAAACAGAGCGATACTGTATCGGCCCAGCATTAATGCCGTTACTTGGAGGCGAGACACGCAGAGGTTATTTGCTTCCTCTATTTGCTAAAATAAATAAATCGCGTGTAGATTAAGCGCTGTGCGATGAAGGCGGCATTGTACACAATATCCCCCGGCAGACGCTTACATTTCCCAGATAAGATACACGGCAGCGAAGGCTGACGAACCGCAGGCTTTCGCACGAAACTACTACTAACTACTATTACCCCCTAAAAATATCACCTAGCTATATTGGCTAAAATAAACATTTATACGCACAGATAATCCCCGAGCTTCCACGTATAAACCAACCGGCGGTGGATAACTGTTAGAAAAAGCCGTGCCAGTAAGTGCCTTGCTGTGATTTGCCTGTTACAGGGCTCTCTTCTGGCACCATGGCCAAAGCTATCGACAGGAGTTGGGACGCATTGGCAAGTGGAAGCAAATTCATAGATTCATAGCTTCATAGATTGGTCCAGGCCAGAAGGGACCTCCAAAGGTCATCTAGTCCGACCTCCCCGCAGTCAGCAGGGACACCCCCAACTAGACCAGGTTGCCCAGGGCCTCGTCGAGCTTCACCTTGAATATCTCAAGGGAAGGGGCCTCAACCACCTCCCTGGGCAACCTGTTCCAGTGTTCCACCACCCTCATGGTAAAGAACTTTTTCCTAATATCCAGTCTAAATCTCCCCTTCTCCAGCTTAAAACCATTGCCCCTCGTCCTGTCGCTGCAGGCCTTTGTAAACAGACCCTCCCCAGCCTTCCTGTAGGCCCCCCTCAGGTACTGGAAGGCCGCTATGAGGTCTCCCCGGAGCCTCCTTTTCTCCAAGCTGAACAACCCCAGCTCCCTCAGTCTGTCCTCATAGGAGAGGTGCTCCAGCCCCCTGATCATTTTGGTGGCCCTCCTCTGGACCCGCTCCATCAGGTCCATGTCCTTTCTATATTGAGGGCTCCAGACCTGCACACAGTGCTCCAGGTGAGGTCTCACCAGAGCAGAGTAAAGTGGCAGAATCACCTCTCTGGATCTGCTGGCAACACTTCTTTTGATGCAGCCCAGGATGCGATTGGCCTTTTGGGCTGCGAGAGCACATTGCCTGCTCATGTCCAGCTTCTTGTCAATCTGCACCCCCCCAAGTCCCTTTCCTCAGGGCTGCTTTCTAATACCTCAAATCCAGGCTGCGTGTCCCAAAATGAAAAAAAAAAAACAACAAACACCACCAAAAAAAAAAAACCAAACCACACAGGCACATACACAAAAAAAAGTAATTTCTTTTTTTTTTTTTTAATTGGTTTTAATTAGAAGAAAATCATTAGCAAATATTTTCACATCGTAATTTTCATGCCGATGAGAGCATCGGACCGAAATAATGGGAGTCTCATTTCCTCTTAGGAAACAGAATGAAAAATGAGGCTTGGAAAGGGGCTCATGAAGTCAGCTAATCTGTCGCGCAGCTCCAGGAGAGGGTTACCCGCAGCAAACGGGGCTTCAGGAGCCCTTTCCCTTCATGGAAAGTGCAGTAGGAAGTTCTGCATAAGCCAGCCCTGGGATAAAAGCCCTCATCCCGCTGTGTTCCCACCTCCGTGTGTCTCCCCTTGAGAGAAAGTCCATATTCCATGTCTGAGGAGCAGACACCCTTAGCCATAAAAAGGCTTCTGACCTACAGGGAGGCATCTATTTGTTTTTCTGGTGTGTGGAAAGCTGGGCTGTGAAGTAGTCATTTGCCAGACAAAATCAACTCCAGAATCCAAACCCTTCTACAATGGGAGACCAGAAGCCAGATGAGAAACTTATTCGAGCAAGCATTTTTGTGTAATGTTTCTGCTCGGTGAGGCCATGGCTATGGTTTCATCCGGATATTTTGCAAGCGAGAAATAATAATGTTACTAAAGTTACCCTTCATAACACTGATCTCGTTATTTTAATTTTTTTTTTTTTTTCCCCAGGATGGACTGAATTTAGCCATTAATGGATTTCTAGGTTGAAGTGAGATGATCCAAACCACCTCGGAAGCATCGGTGACGTGCCCCGATAAACACTTCGCTGTTGATGCCCAAAGACAGGATCATCTCGGGCGAGGTGGAGCCAGACCCGTCGCTACGTTGGTTCTTTTGGACCGACCCCATCGACAGCAACCTGTTATTTCAGGCAAATCAGATCGAATGCAGCTATCAGGTCTCTTAAATGACTTCTGACCCTGTGCTTCTGCCTATTTTTGCACGCCCGGGGCGGGAATAGCGCACGCGAGGCAGCGCCGTGGCCTTGAAATAAAACAGTAGGGCTCCTGAAGCGCCAGAAAAACAGCTGCCGGTGCTTACACGAGCAAGAGTTTGTCAGGTAAACCTGCATGCAAAAAATAGGGAGGTACATGCCAAAATCACGTACTGGAGGCTCAGTACGTACAAATCCCGGAATAAAGATAAGCCAGCCTAACCATCTGGATATGTATGTCATACAACAATCTATGCAATTTGGGTTTTCGCTCTTAAATCCTCCTGTCCTAAAAAAAAAAAAAAAAAAAAAAAAAGATTTAAAAAAAAATCCCCCCAAAAAACCAAGTTAACTTTAAACAGGGTTTTTTTTTTTTTTCTACCACAAACATCCAAATTGGAAAATCCTTGAGCAAGCTGCTCCTTTTCTATTCCAAATCTTAAAACAAGCAAACAAAAAACCAACAGAAAACCTGAACAATTAAATTCCGCCACAGAAATCAATGCAGGCAGGTCCCCTTTCGATGCTAGGCATTTATTCTCAGGTATTAAGTGTTTCTGGCAGACGCATGAGAGAAAATATCTCAGTTTTTGCCTTTGACAACGGGACTTCTAAGAAGCGTTTTTTTTTTTTTTCAGTGCCAAGAAAGATCAGTCGCATCATTGCTGGCAGTAGGTAGCACTCCCACAAGCTGTTAAATTCTTTACCTGCAGACGAGTGGCTCTTGAATAGGTTAAAAAAAAAAAAAAACCAAAACAACAAACCAACCCTATTTCCTGCCTTTTGAAGATATGAAAGGGACCCAAAAGGATTATGAAATCGCTGCAACTGATAACCTTCAGACAGCAGCATTATCAAAAGGCGAGGCTAAATGGCCAAATTCATGCAACATCTAACTGTTTAAAGTCAATAAGTTCAAACTGGAGATCAATTGCCTTCGGCAAAGCCGGGGTCTACAAGGTGTTGTGCTAATGAGTACAGGGAAAGGATAGCAGATATTATGAGTGACAGCAGTAGTGTGTGTGTATATATATATATAAAAATAAATATATATGTGCATGTGGATGTATATATAAAAATCTGGAAATAGCATGCAACACTTCAGAGGAATGAAACCACAGATCTGGGGTAAAATTAATAAAGGTGCCGGCGTGATACGGAAGCCTATTTCCCAATTTAAAATAAAATAAAATAAAAATCCTCCAGTCTAGACTGGGAGTCTGGAGCCAAGAAACTCCTGCGGTCGCTTTGTTCCAGAGGAGGAGACAAGCTCGCCCACAGCGTGCCAGCGTAGGAGAGCTCAGAAAGGGTTCATTCTTTGTGCCTATCACATGCGACCAGGTGGTTACCTGGAAAGATTTTTTGGTGGGTTACGGGTTTATTAAAGCCCATCAATCCAAATCCTGCTCATGCGGTGAGTACTGGGATGGGATCTGGGCTGTAGACATCCCTCCCCTTCCTCCTAGGATCTACCACCTTCCCTGCTCGCTTCATTTATGGCTGACACATCTGCCAGTAAGGTTGGCATCAGGAAAATGAGGTCCTATCATGCATTCTTCATGCTGTAACACAGACCAAACCCAACTTTCCAGGCAGAGACAGCTCTATCTTTAAAGGCCTTGTCCCCCCGACAAAAGTTGTAAATACTTTCAAGTTCTCCCTAATATCAGTAGTAACTGAGGATGCTCTTCCTCCCATGGGAACGAGCTTTGTTTCCAGGCATATTAAAAGTATTTTAGGTTGTTTTGGCATCTCATTTGAAATAATCCCATCGGGCTCTTGCTTTGACCGTGCATACTAGGTTTGTCCCATGTTCCACGGGGCACGAGGCTACGGCATGAGAACTAAGTAACTCAATCCTCTGCTTCTGTGTTATTTTCCTCCCATCCACGATATTTTGAAAATTCACAAGAAAACCACAATTGGTGTTATTTATTATCTGTCAGCGTTAACACCCTCACGGTCTTGAAGGCTTTCTTCATTCTCAAGAGGAAGCAGTTCCTGCTCCATAAATCGCTTAGCATCCAAGTTGCTGGGCAAGTCAGGAGAGGGCCATGAACCAACACCATGGCAATTAAAAAAAAGAAAGCGGCCTGTTGGTAAGACTTGGGGGGTTTCTGGCAGGGCTAATGTGTATCACCAAAAATATCCATTCATAATCATATGAACACAGACAGGTCCTCCTGCTCTTCTGGCTCATGCCATTTGGGAGATCAGTTTAAGCTACACAAGAAGAAGAGTTTTGAAGCCAGTATGAGGTACATTTCCTGAGCAAGGGGGGATCTGGTTGCAACAGCACAATTCTGCTGCTAACTCCCCTGAACGCAGACAAAACCAGTTCCTGCTCTACCCATCCTCACATGGAGGGCTGAATCCGCTGAAAAATAATGAATTCAGAACTATTCACCTGGAGCCACACCTGACCCGTGTTTGTGCCAACGACCAAGCCAGAAAAAAGGCAGATGAAGCAGGGAGAGGAAAGCAGGTGAAGAGATACTCTGTGAGTACACCGTGAGCAGAGCTTGTGAGAGCAATGAAAGGCATGACGACGACCAGCGTGTTTTCATATGTTCTTTGATCCCAGTGGAGATGGTCTTCTCTCTGTGCCATCCACATCGCACCATGAATGAGCTCTTGAGGAGCAAAGGATGGCCCACTCTTGGGTTTGAAGAGGGGAGAACCACGTACCTGCAGGTAAAAGCAAGCCAGCAATTAGAGATTAATATTCTGGTAGCTAATATTTTGTCCATCATAGCTGGCAGGGGACTTGGAGACAGATGTGTCAAGTGCAGTGACAAATGAACTTGTGTTTTAAAGCCAATAGTGTCCTTTGCATTCTTCTCATTCCTCTATACTATAGACTGTCATCGCTTTAGGGACATCTTCTCTTGAGCCCCTCCTACCAGAATGACTGGATTTAATATTATTATATCACGAAGTGACAGGAGGAGATAGTGATATGTGTCCCCTCTACATGCCATTTCCCACAAGGTCTAGAAAAGATCATCATATTTATTTTATGATCAGCGGGTCATTCATCTATATCTGCTTTGAAGCCACAGTAGACTTTTTGCCAATCACTAATAGAAACTAAATAAACACAGCCAAACAGTGTCATCTATCTGTGTGGTGAGTAATTATGAGGGATTCCTCTTTAAATAGATGCTTAAGTAAATATAGAAATATCGTTTTACAAGCGCTGGCTCAAGAAGAGATGCTGGGGAATTACAAAGGAGGGACACCTCACTTACATATGTACATATATAAATGCAAATGGGACCCTATGCTGTTATGGAGTACACAGCAAAAGGGATTTATTTTGGCTTTTACAGTCACGTGTGTGCTTTCTTCAATGCACCGCGCTCAAGATGGAAAAGTACTTTTTCTGTTTCCAAAGCTTCATTCATAAAAAAAAATGACCTTTTCATTGAATGTTTTCATTCGAGTATGTGACGCTATTTCCCAGGGAGGCTGTTGGGGGACTATTTCATGTAATACATTATGAGTTTGTGCAATATGATGGAGGGTTATAAAACAGCTGTACGTCCCTTCTGTACTCTCTCTACATCAATGACCCTGTAGAACTGAGCCCAAAGCACTGGGTGTTCTGGCTGATAGGAGTTATTTTGCTCTGCCCACTTCAATCCTCCCTCCGTGTCACTGGGACGAGGTATTGAGCCTCATCTCTGCTCCTGCAACATCAGGCTGGGCTGTGGGTCAAGAGGTGGACACTTCTCCATGCCATGCGGAGCCGTGTGCTGCCTGTAACGCCATAACTTAAATATTAAGGATGGCTTGGTTTGGGAACTTCAGCTCTCAGTGGACAAAACTCAATTAACTGAGGGAAGAGGAACTTGGGAAAGGGAAGCAAAAAGGGTTTCAAATCCTTCCATAATCATCTGCGGGTTGGACAAGTGGCTGGTGACTCCCATTGCCACCTGCCAGCATAGCACCCCGATGGCTCACCCGCCAGCTGAGTTCCACTGAAAGATTTATCTCCTGGATCTCCATTACCATGGATGTGGTGATATTGAGGGAATATGGAGGTGGTGATATTGAGGTGCACAGGCGAGAGGAAGAGTGTGGCACCGAGAACCGCTGCCGGGCAGGAAACCAGGGCACCCAACTCTGGAGAAAGAAGGGAACAGGTCCCTGCCATGGGCAAGTGAAGGGATGCACTTAGAACATCTGGGTTTTGAGCATTGAATGTTGTATTTCCACCACTTGTTCCTCTTCTCATCCGCTCTGCAGCCCGATCCCTTCAACCCCCACCCTCCCCTTATTCCTATCGATAAAACTCTTGAACCAGAAAGGAAGAAAAATGTAGACCTTTTGCAACATAGCTGCCATTGCGTGAAAATAAGTTGGCGAGGAGGCCAGGAGTCGGGATTCCCGGGACTCGCAGCCATGTGGAGCGAGACAGCAATGGGACACGGGCTTTTGCAAGAGGACGTCCCTCCTTCTCCAGCGCTGAGCAGCTCTCAGCTCAGCAGGATAACATGGCAAAAAGCCATATCATTGTTTGCTTTCTATCAAACGGGGCCACGGCATCACTTTTTTAGGGAAAAGGCTGTTTTCTGACTGCCTGCAGCGCTTAGACAGAGCTGTGGCCAGCCACATGGGCTAAGTACAGCCCAAACGGTGGCCAGCAGGTCAAGGGAGGGGATTCTGCCCCTCTGTTCCACTCTGGGGAGACCTCCCCTGTGGCACTGCCTCCAACTCTGGGGCCACCAACATCAGAAGGACATGGACCTGTTGGAGCGGGGCCAGAGGAGGCCATCAAGATGCTGCGAGGGCTGGAGCCCCTCCGCCGTGAGGACAGGCTGAGAGAGTTGGGGGGGTTCACCCTGGAGGAGAGAAGGCTCCAGGGAGACCTTAGAGCCCCTTCCAGTCCCTAAAGGAGCTCCAGGAAAGCTGGGGAGGGACTCTTGATCAGGGAGGGGAGCCATAGGATGAGGGGGAAGGGTTTGACACTGCAAGAGGGGAGATTGAGATGAGATCTGGGGAAGAACTTCTTTGCTGTGAGGGTGGTGAGAGCCTGGCCCAGGTTGCCCAGAGAAGCTGTGGCTGCCCCATCCCTGGAGGGGTTCAAGGCCAGGTTGGATGGGGCTTTGATCAACCTGCTCTGGTGGGAGGTGTCCCTGCCCAGGGCAGGGGTTTGGAACTGGATGGCCTTTAAAGAACCTTCCAACCCAAACCGTTCTTTGATTCTATGAAACATCTCCTCCCAGCTGGGCAGTGGCACCATCTCCCCCTGTGCTGCTTCAGGTCTCCCGGGATGTTTTTGCGGGTGCAAAGCAGCTGTCCCCAAATCAAACCTCACGGAGCTGCAGGACGTGACTGTCTTCTTCCTTTACCGTGGTGTCTCACTTGGACCCTACAGCTCCCTGGGCATCTCCTGGGAGCAAGCGTGGTCCCACCAAGGGTGTCTCACCCACACTATGATAGACATTGAGGAGAAGGATAGGAATTGCCCTCTGGAAGGATTTGCCTCCTGTGAGACCCTGAAAAGAGCCTAGATGACTTTAGACAAGAAATCAGCTTTCTTCTGGCCAAAGTTAGGTAAATGGCCCGAACAGGTAAGTACCAATAGTGACATTGATTGAAATAATTCGTGTCAAACGGTCTTTGAGTTAATTGAGTTTTTCCTATCCAGCCTAGAGACGAAGTGCCTTGGAAGATGCTGGAACAGAAACACACACTGCCCTCAGGGGTGCGCATAATGGCATGGGATTTCTGTACGTTACAGCATTCCTTTAAAACCATGTCATCTAATGACAGACTTTCTTCTCTTTGTTTGGGGGGAGGGAGAGAGAAATTAGCTTTGTTATACGATTTCCTGGCTCTCAGCTATTTTTCATTTTAGTTTTCAGACAGATGCACGCCATAGAATGAATACGTATTATCCGTAAATAAAAACATATAGATATGTTTCGCTTTGTAGTACCCGCTTTTTTGAGAGTCTTGGAGGAGTAACCGTGTACCTCTGGACTCCATCCTTGGAGAACTAACTTGGCGAGGAACCTGTTAGTAAGCAAGGTTACAGCCTGGTAAACTGAGGCAGGAGGTTGGCCCTGTTTAAAACAGGGTCTTATGGAACAGGGATTAAAGAAGGATGTCTTTAGACATAGGACGTAGAAGGATGTAGAGATCATGAATATACAAAAATCTCTATAAAACTTATGTTATTTAATACTGAACAACATACTTCCAAACAGAAATATTTTCTTTTTTTCCCCATTTACCTGCTCCCCCACGCCAGGGCACTCACTATTCCCTATGCAATGCCTTGCCAGTTCCAGCCCAGCATTGCAGGGGCATCCCCCAGTCCCACCAGTGCCAGCAGGGCCGCACCAGGGAGCAATGGGACAAACACGGACCCAGCCCAGGAGGTACCACCTGGGGCAGGGCTGTTGTGGGATGGGGCAGGCCAGGGTGGGAGGTGTCAGGGAACCCCCACCTAGGGCTCCCCACCTGAGAAAAGATCTCCTGGGGCTGGGTCAAGCTGCAGCGAGACTAGTGAGGGACTTGCATGGGGATCAGAGAGGTAAGCACCACGGGCGGAGGTTTTGTTGTTCGTTAAATAAATAATCTTATTATTTATCTTACCAAATATGAAGCGAGGTCAGCAGAGTGAGGGGGGGTGGATTCTGCCCCTCTGCTCCGCTCTGGGGAGACACCCCTGCAGTGCTGCCTCCAGCTCTGGGGCCACCAACAGCAGAAGGACACGGACCTGTTGGAGTGGGTCCAGAGGAGGCCACGGAGATGCTGCGAGGGCTGGAGCCCCTCTGCTGTGAGGACAGGCTGAGAGAGTTGGGGGGGTTCAGCCTGGAGAAGGGAAGGCTCCGGGAAGACCTTAGAGCCCCTTCCAGTCCCTAAAGGGGCTCCAGGAAAGCTGGGGAGGGACTCTTGATCAGGGAGGGGAGCAACAGGACGAGGAGGAAGGGTTTGACACTGAAAGAGGGGAGATTGAGATGAGATCGTGGGAAGAACTTTGCTGTGAGGGTGGTGAGAGCCTGGCCCAGGTTGCCCAGAGAAGCTGTGGCTGCCCCATCCCTGGAGGGGTTCAAGGCCAGGTTGGAGGGGGCTTTGAGCAACCTGGTCTGGTGGGAGGTGTCCCTGCCCAGGGCAGGGGTTTGGAACTGGATGGCCTTTAAAGAACCTTCCAACCCAAACCATTCTGTGATTTCACATTTGTGCAACTGAAAGATGCTCTGGCCCGGTTTATATCTTTTATCCCAGGGCTGCATCCCAACCGGTGCTGTGCGAGAGCCTTGGGAGGGATGCTGTCAGCAAAATTTTGTAGCGCTTAAAATAGTTCAGATGCACCGAAATCACATCCTTGCTTCTGAAACTCTGAGTAGTCTTGTGTTCACGCTAAGTCAAAGCAATTAAGAGGGCTTTCTGGCTTCACTTAATGTAATTTACTACATTTTTCTGTAATGAATATGTTGCAACACAGTTTAACTAGTTCAAACTAAACGAACCTTCAGATTGGTGCCAATTTAGCTTACCTGCTGGCCTGCAGACCGACACGCTCGCCAGGGTGAGAGGGGGAGAGATGATGCGCTTAGACTCACCTTCAGACTCACCAGAGGTCTCACGACAACGTGTCATGACGTTTCTGGCTCGAACCAAGAAGCTGAGGTTTTCCCGTCCCTTCTTTCTCTCTCCACTCAAATTTTGCATTGAATTTATGGGTTCAGTTATGGAAAGCCGGAGCTTGCAACCATAAATGGCCAACTCTGTATTTGTTTGCCATATATATGGGTCAAATCTGTCATCAGGGTGATTTAACTGGTCCTATCAATTAAGCACACGTTGGAATTAATGCTTCCATCTAACCAAATTGCCTCCCTACGCAGGACCTCGCAAGGGGCCAAGTGCTGGTGGAGAAGCCCTGAGAGCTCTGAATTCCTGTCTACTGGCTTTGGAGGTGAGGCCACCTTGTAGGCGTCAGTAAGGTCTGGAGAAACCTGAGCTGCAGACTTCCTAGCCCATCACCATCAACAAAGAGAGTAATAGTAGTAATAATAATAATAATACTTAGCACATAAGGACAATAGCTGTTGGGGCTGTGGATGGGAGGGTTCTTGCAAAGCTCTGTTTATGGTGCCGGTGATATCACCCAGTCTGGCAGGAGGTCTGCAGCTTGGATTTCTGGAGGCCTTTAGGAGGTGGTAATTGTCTCACTTTTGCTTTAAACACGGTGTTAATTACGTTTTTAAACAATGGCTATAAACCCGTCCTTTAATTCTTTGTGAAGTGCTCCTCTGTGTCTCTATGATTTGGGAGGGTGAGCGTTGGAAGGCTTTTTTAGGGGGGGGGTTGTCACAGTTAAATGCCATCACTAGGGCTATCAAATGAAGGGAAAAAAAAAAAAACCCCACTTTTAATTTTGCTCATTGTAGTTTATATGGTTTAATATCAAAGTTGTGTCTGCCTTTGAACGTGAAGGCACAGTTAGCGTCGGAGCCCTTACAGTGCACTTACCCCCTCTGCTTCAGATCAGTTTTCCTCTCTGTTCCATGGGTGGTGTTGGGTGGTTCATCTTTGTGTCATTAAATTATGCCGGCAAACCCCCTAAAAAACCATAAAACGGAGGGGGGAAAAAAAAAAAAAAAAGAAGTGCCTCTAATTTCTCTCGGATATTTCAGATCCGAAGTTACTTTTATGTCTTTGAAAAAAATAAACATGAATACATTTGGGAAACAGAGGGCCATGTGCAGTCCCTGGAAGACCCATCCAGCAGCCCATGGGTATCTCAGCCAGCACGGCTGCTTTTTACCTTCTCGCGGAATATGGAATTTTTCCTCTTAAATGAGGCGAACAAGTCTGGGCCTCCTTTGGATTAATCGCTGCTATCAGATGGCATGCCGCCTTGCCTCCAGATGAAACGAAGCTGCAGGTTTGGGTGACGTGCTTTTGAAAACCCAATCTTTAAATTACGCTTTGCTATTAATACTTTTCTTTTTCTTTGCTTTGTGCAATTTGGGTTGTGAAATCGGGGTAGTCAGTTCCTGTCCGACCCTAGATTTCTTGTTTACCTGAAACTCCCTCCTTTCGGGTTCAAAGGAAATTTCTCATCCTGGAGGGAGAGACTATCGGCCGAGGTCCCGATTTCATTTCAGTGCCACTCTCCGGTTCTCAAGCAATTTCCCTCACTTGGATATTTTAGAGGAAAAAAAAAAAAAAAAAATCAATTCCGAGCAGGTTGTTTTCCCTGGAACCGAGCCACGTGGAAGACCGTCATGAAAGCGTTTCTGTTGGGTTTAATATTCATAAAAAGCTATTTAAAAAAAAAAAAAAAATCCCAACCCTACATTTAGACAAATGAGGACTTTTCAATTATCTGTTTTAATACACTGGCTCTACTAATTCATAAATTATCAGGTACGAAGGGCTATTCCTACTGTCTAGACTACCCACCTGGATAACTCAGACCAGAGTGACTCCCTGCATCCCTACAGGTTTAAACCAGCTGGAGCTCATCATCTGGATACCACCAAAACCTCAACTTCAAAATTATTATTGACAGAGCATCCACCACAACCAGTGGGTTAATTACTCCACCTGGATCGTTACCGGTGAAAAATGACGCTTCGTTTCTCACTTGTATTCTCTTGGCGGAACATCCAGCTTTTGGCTCATCCTGTATCTTTGAGAGACTTGAGAAACCATCATCAAAACCTTTTTTGTGTGTTTTTTTTTTTTTTTCTTTATCCCATGCAGGTATTTTGTGACTAAGTCATTGGAGGCTTCTAGATAAGGCATCACTTTTCTGCGATTGTCCTGATTTTGGAGCATCTTTTATTTATTGGTGTTCATCTTCTTAGTTACCTCTTAAGCACGTCATAGGGGTGTACCATACAGAGCCCAAAAAGTTGTCATACGGAGATATAACGCTCCTATAGAAGTGGAACCTCAAGAACCATCCAAGAATTTGTTCTGTAAAATGAGAATTCTTACTGGATTTGAGGACAGGAAACCTAAAGCGTGTTCTTTAGAGCAGACTGTCGCACAATGTAACTGCAATACTCTACACTTAAAATGTCAGTGCTTTATAAAGGGTTTGCATCCCAGATGTCTGAAAATGGACTTTATTTTTTTATATCAAGGGCCGGGGAAATGATAGGCTGGTGTATCTCACCACCCGTGAGGACGTGGCTCATGTTTGAGGCAGAGAAATCAGCTCCACGATGCATCTGGCCAGGCCACCGCAATAAAATCAGAAAGACACATAAAGGATGGTAAGGTTACGACCTATCCCATTAAAAAGGAAGGAACTCCAAAATTACCCCCCTACCTGCTAGCAATAGGAAATACAGAAGCTGGTGATTTTTCCTCTTGCTTTCCCTGCTGCTCTCCCATCCCTTTTACAACTGTTTCCTTCTGCCAAAAAGGGGGTTTTGGTAGTTTTCTTTGATTTTTAATGAAGGAATTGTGAGTTCCTCCTACTGGTAAATTGATATGCAGCGGCCCCCGTGGTTGTCCCCTCTCTCTGGGCAAGCAGCAGATGCTGAAGAAGGACACATCCAACTTCAAGATCTGATAAATCCCCCTAAAGCTCAATACCTCCCGCCAGAAGTCAGGGATTGGCTCGATAACGTCAGGGCTGAGATCCTACTTTTTAAGTGCTGGACACCTCACCCATCCCCATCATGGATGTTGCAATCTCACATGTACCATACATCCAGCATCCCAGAGGCAGTGGATCCACATGGAGGATGAACACGGAGGTCTACAGGCAAATCCGGACCGGTGGTTGAAACCAGAAAGTAGCTATCTCCATCTCCAGAGGTTTCAGGAGAAGGAATCATAGGGTAAGAGCCTCCCCCCCATCCTTATTTCCCATGTCAGCCCCCAGCTTTTTACATATATCCCATTATCTGGTCCAGAGCTCACCATAGGTAACTATAGATATAGGTAGCTATAGGTAACTACAAATAAAACATCGCAGTTCATGCTTGGGGCAAATGTCCTTACTTGAAATAAAGAGCATTTTGATTTTAAACGCTGAAAGGGGACGGTGGTGGTTACTAGCTATATTGTCCACGTGTGCTTACCTTTAAAATGTTCCAGCAAAGCTGCTACGCTTTCTGTTTCCATCTAGAAAGAAAAAAAAAAATCCCTTCTTGAGAGCTCACACACCAAAGCAAGGCTGAAAATGTACATTTATTATTTCAGACGTCTGAAATATAAGAAGTACAGGTATAATACGAAGGAAGGCAGAGTTACGCATTGAGGCTGTATATTTAATATATACGTAATTTTAATATTGAGCCTCCTGCTCTGTAAGATCCTAAGGAGCTGCACAGAGTACACACGGATCCCAAAGGCACCGGGATCTCTGGGTTGGAGGAAGCGTAATATGTAGCAAAAGGGATTTGCAGCCTTTCCTTCATCTGTAAAGTCAAATATTCCACCTTCCTCCGATCCTCCCCTTTCCATAGACAGCCCCAGGTCTCCTCTGTCTGTCCGGTGGCTCACAACCCGTGTCACGTTCTGCTGCGCCGCAATCCCTGGGTCATCTCCTCCCAGACTGCCTGACCTAAATCCCTCTTCTCTCACCTCCCGGTCATAAATCCCACCGGCGACGTTCGGCAGGAGCTGGGCTGAACCTCGGCCCCGCTGCCCTCACGGGTTATCTGGGGGGACGGCGGTGTGACGTGGGCAGAGGTGGCGGTGTGACAGGGATTAACGGATGCTGTACGGCTGGGAGTCACGGGTGGAGATGCCACCAAGGGCAGGCTCCACTCCTCCTGCCAGTTGTGGCTCTCTTCCAGCAGCACTCGCCCTCTGACACCAGCCCGTGTTGGTTCTTCCCTTCAGCACACGGGGTCCAACCTGATGGACATCACTATACCAGCGTCTTACGTTCAAACCAGCAAATTAGGGAGAGATTGTACCAATTTAATATATATTTTTATAGATATGATTTCCTTTCTGTTGGCATAAGGGAGTCCAGCTAAGGAGACTACCTTGTGTTCAACCCTCCTCTAGATAGAAAACCTAAGCAATAGGACGTTAGTGTGGTTAAACCACAAACCTAGCAAGATTTCAGCTCCTAGAAGCATATACCTAAAATGAGGCATATGTGAGTGCTTTGATGAATCCTACTAATCCCATGACTGATGAGAACCCAGACCCGGCGCCTGATATAGTTACTGATGGACCACTTGATTTGGGTGGATGTGACAAGCACAGGCAAGGGACCAGCTCACTCCACCTTCTTCTTTTTTCTCATTTATTCTACCCGCTTGCAGTGAATCTCTTTCCAACAGATGCAGCCTTGGAGTGGCCGATAGCACCTGAGAGCACCAGCACTGAAATTATGATTTTAAACTGAAAGAGGGGAGATTTAGATGAGATCTCAGGAAGAAATTCTTTGCCGTGAGGGTGGTGAGACCCTGGCCCACGTTGCCCAGAGAAGCTGTGGCTGCCCCATCCCTGGAGGGGTTCAAGGCCGGGTTGGAGGGGCCTTTGAGCAACCTGGTCTGGTGGGAGGTGTCCCTGCCCATGGTGGGTGGGTTGGAATTAGATGATCTTTAAGGAACTGGATGGTCTTTAAGGTCCCTTCCAACCCAAACCGTTCTATGATTTTAGATGGGTGAGAAGAGTGAGAGCGTGTGAAGTCCACGTCTCCCCATGACCTGCTGCTCAGCGCACAGCAAGGTCGCCTGGAGAAGAGTTGCCTTTGCAGGGCTGAGGTCCGGTAGCTTGAATTTGCCGTGTGGGTGTGAGCTGCTGGTGGGGAAGGAGACCTCGGACACGGCCGAAATGGCACCCCAACCCCAGACTCCGCGCATCGCTTGAGAGCTCTGGCCCGAAAATAATGCGTATAAAACAGAAGCGGGGCCACCGGTTTCGCTATTCCTAACGTGCACAAAAGGATGGGAGAGTGCCAAGAGCCTGCCCGCGCTGCCTCTGCCCTGCCTTCAGCCTGGCTTCTTCTCTCCTACCTCCCCCGAATGGCTTTTCACTGGTGTTACAAAAAAAAAAAGAAAAGAAAAGAAAAGAAAAAAGAACAAAGAAAAAAAGAAAAAAAAGAGCAAAGTATGTTTGTTATTGACCCTCGCCTGGAAAGTGTATGAAGAGGGATCAGCTCTGTTTGTACCCGGTAATGATGTCAGGAAAAGGTTTTTGGGGTTGGTTTTTTTGTTGTTGTTGTTGTTGTTTTTTTGTTTGGTGTTTTTTTTTTTTTTTTTTCCTTCTTTTCCCCGAGTCTGGTTTTATCCCCTTTGTTGGAAATGCCTTTGGTGAGTCTCACACCCTGGTGCTGTTAGCAAAACAATTAGGTTAACAGTGCCTTGGCTCCAACTGTCTGTCAAAGGCTGAATTGCAATGCAAATGAGCTGGGCTTGAGCTCTTCAAAGCCAGCTGGCTTCGGGAGAAGTCGTACCCCCCCCCCCCCAAAAAAAAACCCTCCCGGAGAAGGGAGGGCTGGGGAGGGTGGGCTCGGTGGGGTTTTTACACGCAGGACCTAATGCGTTTCGCGTGAGGGATGTAAAACGCTCTACAAATATATCACACAAAGGCAAGGTATTACACAAATATTTTCAATACCTAAAGGGGGTTTAGAAGAAAGATTGGGGACAGACTGGGTTTTGTTGGTTTTTTTTTTTTCCGCAGGGCCTGTCACGATAGGACAAGGTGGGGGGGGGGAAAGGTTTTAAATTAAAAGAGGGGAGATTGAGATGAGATCTCAGGGAAGGAATTCTTTCTTGTGAGGGTGCTGAGACCCCGGCCCGGGTTGCCCGGAGAAGCTGTGGCTGCCCCATCTCCTGGAAACATTCCAGATCAGGTTTGGAGGGGGCTTTGAGCAACCTGGTCTAGTTGAAGATGTCAGGGACGTGTGACTAGATGACCTTCAAAGGTCCTTTCCGACCCGAACCATCCTGTAACTCAAACAGATTTTATTCCTTCTCACGGGTGAGCAGCGACCCTGGTACGTTTGGGGACAGGTTTCTGATCCTGGTGACATTGACCTGCCCATCAGCAGCGCCATCCCACAGGACCACCGGCTGTGGGTATCACCCCCTGCTTCAAAGCCTCTCCCCATCCCAGGTACCATGCCCGTTTTTCTCAGCTTCTTTATGCTTATTTCTGTATTTTCCATATGGGCACCTACATATGGGCTGTTCAAACAAGTTTGCAGGGTTAATTAGAAAGCAGTTCTTTATCAGCTATTTAATATTTAGCACTTGCGAAGGACTTTTCACCTGCGGAGAGACCACGACGACAGGCCGGCGCTGCTGGCCCAGCTCTATGGACTGTGCCAAAGCCCAGGTCCCTACTCAAGGATGTGCCCAAGGTCACCTAGAGAACCTACGGCAGGGCTAAAAAATGGACATTGTGAACTCCCGGACCCCATTCCTCTTCTCCATCCCTTCACAGCACGCATCCACGTTCTGCTTTTCGTCCCTCCCTTCGTGACAATAGAAGTCATCGCAGTCGTCGAGTCGTGGGCGAGGCAAGAGGAACCTCAAACGGGGAAAAAAAAAAACCCCGACAAACCCCTCTGAAGATATCATCACTCTCATTTATGACAGGCTGGAAAGTTTTTAAAATTTAAAAAGTATAATGCATGTATTAACGGGCATGTCCAGTGTGTCTTTTCGCCAGCAGATACGGGAACGAGAAGGAACTATTTTAATTTTTCTTTCCCCCCCGCCCCCCCATCAATTTACCGTACGCATCACAGCGGAAAAGGGATGGAGGTTCTCGAAGGAACCGAGGAAATGGGCCTCGGTGCACGTGAGGTCGCTCCGGAGGCCGGCGCAGGAGACCTTAAATTCAAAATGTTCTCAAATTCCCATTTTTCCTGGGAGGCAGAAGTGATCATTTATAAAAACAAGGGGCTTCTCTTGCGAGAATCAAAGCTGCGGTATTTGATGGGCCGTTTAATGAGCAGCTTACGCTCGCGCCGTTAATTATTCGGAGGTGAAGTGGGGAGTCCGTCGTCCTCTTCCTCAGACTCCGGTTTCGTAACAAACCTTAAATTTTCCTTTTAGACACCAGGAAATAACGTTCTTCCCCTCCTCAATTTTTTTCATACAATTTCTCACAAAGGTTTTGGGCCCGGGCGGGTAGAGCCTCGTTAACATTTAATAAGGCTGCCCCCAAATCTAGCCCCTTTCTAATTAATTTACATCCAGATCCTGCAAGTACCATGGGCCATTGGGAATAATGGGAATTTTTGCTCCTGGGAATATTCGCAAACCCAGGCTCTAAAATTATCCCTGCACCAAAGGCGGGCATCCAGGACAGAGAATCCCGGGAATACCCTGCGTTTGTTTTGTGTCCTCCCTGCGCCCCCCCCCCCCCCCCCCCCCCCCCGTGTTTTACACCCGGGCGCCGTGTTTAGTTGAGGGCGATGGTTTTAGAATTGGCTTTAGAATCGATTTAGAAATGGATTTGCAGCGGCCGTGATTTAAGAGCCTCGGCTCCTACTTCCAATGAAATAACGGATTTACCCGGTGACCTTAAGCAACTTATCCGCCCGCATTTATTAGACGATAAAAGGAGTTACTCCCGCGGGATGGGGACCCTCGGGGACTTGGGATGTCCAGCTGCCCTGCCGCCTCGTCCCAGTTTGGGGACACCACGAGGCTGCAGCCTCTTGGTGGCCCAGTTTCCCCATCCTCGACCGGTTCCGCCTGGCGGGATTGGAACCGGAGGCGGCTGGGGGCAGGAGGGGGGGGGGTGGGGGTGGTGGAGAAAAATCCGTGGAGGACCCCGTTGGGTGCCAGAAACGGTCCCCCACCAAGAATAGTCCCAGCGCGACGTCCCCATCGTTTCTGCTCCCCGTTCGGGGTGACTCGGAGCACGAAATAACTTTCCCCCTTCCTTTGGCGACAGGTGCTGTCAAAGTGCAAAGTATTATTAGCGTTATCGCTTTTTTGTTGTGCTGTGCCCAGAATCATAAATATGTATTTTTTAAAAAAATTATTATTATTATTAATTATTATTACTATTTATTTTTATGGCTGGATCAGGCTTAATACTTCAATATTTCCAGCAGGCTACAGCTTCTCCAGCACTTCCAGGCTCCGGGGACTCTGCTGGGGGGGGGGGGGGGGGGGGGGGAAGGTTGTGTGTGGAACCAGCCGTTCCGCACCCGCGCAGAGGGGGTCGTGTCCCCCACCCCCCCACCCCGGGGGCAGGGACGGAGGAGGAGGGGGGGGGGGGGGGGCAGCACCCCCGGGAGCTACCGGGAGGAAAAGGCGCGGGGGGGGCGGGGGGAGGTTGTGTGTGAAACCAGCCGTTCCGCACCCGCGCAGAGGGGGTCGTGTCCCCCCCACCCCCACCCCGGGGGCAGGGACGGAGGAGGAGGGGGGGGGGCGGGCAGCACCCCCCGGGCGCTACCGGGAGGAAAAGGCGCGGGGGGGGGAGGTTGCGTGTGGAACCAGCCGTTCCGCACCCGCGCAGAGGGGGTCGTGTCGTCCCCCCCCCACCCGGGGGCAGGGACGGAGGAGGAGGGGGGGGGGGGGGGCAGCAGCCCCGGGCGCTACCGGGAGGAAAAGGCACGGGGGGGGGCGGGGGGAGGTTGTGTGTGGAACCAGCCGTTCCGCACCCGCGCAGAGGGGGTCGTGTGTCCCCCCCGCCCCCACCCCGGGGGCAGGGACGGAGGAGGAGGGGGGGGGGGGGGGGGGCAGCACCCCCGGGCGCTACCGGGAGGGAAAAGGCGCGGGGGGGGGGAGGTTGCGTGTGGAACCAGCCGTTCCGCACCCGCGCAGAGGGGGTCGTGTGTGTCCCCCCCCCCCCCGGGGGCAGGGACGGAGGAGGAGGGGGGGGGGGGGGGGCAGCACCCCCGGGCGCTACCGGGAGGAAAAGGCGCGGGAGGGGGAGGTTGCGTGTGGAACCAGCCGTTCCGCACCCGCGCAGAGGGGTCGTGTGTCCC